>NC_049198.1:37878319-37947103 GCF_009769625.2 Cygnus olor
TTTACAGTGTAATGTAAATAGTAGACTCACTGGTTACACACAGGTGACTCTCAGAATCATTTTTCTGTCTTTTCATTTCATGACCCCTGTGTCTGTTATTTAACCACTGCTCATACACATTTACTTCTTAGGTGAGGGTACATTACTAAAATGAAATGATTCTGCTCCATGTATTCTCTGTACTGTTGGTGCAACTTTATTTTGCTCAGGCATAATGAATCCAGCTTATGTGCAGTGCTGTTCAAGGTATCACATCCTCTAACATATCTCATATAACATACCGTATGCAAGTCAAGATGATGATCCAGCTACACGGAGGAGGCAAAAACTCAATTTCCTCCCATGAACTTAAATGTCAAGTCTGTGAAGATAGAAGTTTTGGAAATAGGTAAGGAATCAGATGGTCTTTTAAATTATTTCTCCAAATTTCCCCTTGGAAATCACTGAAGAAGATATGAAGAAATATGTTAGGTTTAACTTAGTTGAACACTTTCTATGATTACAATACAAAAAGAAAGTGGAAAGAAATAGCGGGTGTCAAAAAACTATGCTAAATCCCGTAATACAGCCATATTTCAAAAGGCCACAAAAACTAATGGAATAGCTTGGTATTCCATACTTGTAACAAACATACTCTTGTTTAGCTTAGTTGAACATGCTTCTTCTCCAAAACAGTCCTTCTTTCTATAAGTCTTTATGTCCCTTCTACCAGTTACTATTTCATTTTCTTACCTGATGAAAGGATAAAAACATTTGTAGGCAGGAGGCTTACTGCCATCTGAAATGATCATTTTCATATTATGCAATGCTAAAATAAAACTTAACTGAGCTTTGGTGCATGCAGCTCTGGTTCTGTCACTCTGGAGACAAAAATAAGTAAAAATTATTATTATTAATATTTCCTCTATTGTTTATCTGATTCTAATAAACTTCACTTTTTTCCTCTTCTCTCTGTTCACCAGATCATCTTGCTTCACATTCTGATTCCTTTTCACATTTTACTGTAGCATAGCCAGTCCTAGACCATGTTGCCAAAATCTTCCTCCCTTTTAGATTGTGCCTTTCACAATTCTGGTTCTTCTGACTCGTATTCTCTGTGAAATGAAGCGTCTTCTCATTTTCAAATTATTGTTTCTGTCTTCATCTCCTCTTGTATTCTCAATAACTTTTCTGTGCCAACTTCTCCTCTTCCGTTGCCATTTTGCAACTGTCCTCAGAAATAAGAATAATTGATTATATTATATTATATGGTCTTCTTCTTATATTTTCCTTCTGAAAATATTATCCCATAAAACACTTTTGGCAGTCAATTATATAACAAGACAATACTGAATACTGGAAAATTTGAATTATTATTTTTGTTCACATCTGGACAAGTGAGTGCATTTATGCTGAATGATCTGGAGGTTTTAATATATTTTTGGATCTTGCCCAGTTACAGTTGCCTATGTTCCAAATCTCAAAGGTAGCTTTATTTCATATCAGCACTGAGGATGGGATAGTTTGCTGCACAACTAAAACTGTGTCAACAGCTGTTCTGCTGACTTTAAAGAAAGGAACAAACAAACAAACAAACAAAACCCAAACCAAACCAACCAAACAACCAAACAAACAACAACAAAACACAAAACCAAAACATTAAAAAACAAACATAGCAACAAACAATAAACCCTGTCTCAATCACAAGTTATTTCTATTTATAGCTAGATATTCTGTGTTAACCAACTAATGTAATGACATTGAAATGAGAAAAATCTGCTTGATCAACACATGAATAACACAGGGCAGGCTACTGGCAAATCTAGAAGAAGAGTTCCAAGTATTATAAATATACAAGTTCTTAGGAAGTAATATTTGCTAGTAACACTTCCTCCATTCCACCTCTTTATACCATAGAAAACAATTGTCTTTGCCCCAGCAGAGGCATCCAGAGGTAATATAGATCAGATACTGAAATGTCAAGCTTCATAACAAATTCTCTCTACTTTTCCAAATAAGAAGCAAGGCAGAAAGTATCCAGGGTATTCTGAGGTCCCTATTCAGCTGAAACATAAGCAAGACAGAGCATAAGGTATACAGTTTGGACCCATACAGGTCTGCCAGTCATTTTTATGAACCTTTATGCACAGCTTGGAAGACCTGCAATCTTTTATTCATTGAAAAAAAAATCAAGTAACCCATACAAGTCAATGACATATCATCACTCCCAGTCTATAAGCAGCATCACAATTTACAGATAGTCTAAGTTTGTTGACATATCCTTTGTGAACTCTAGTTCCTTCTTGACTATTTCATTTAGTTGTTTTAATTTCATATCATGCAAAAAGGATAACATAAATCTACTTTTTTTTTTTTTTTTTTTTTCTTAATGACTGTATCCTCTGTGTATTTTCAGAGACTCCTATTATGTTTGCTTGAAGTTGCAGCTCAGCTACGGTTCTTAACGAGTTTTCCTTAAATTAAGAAATATCTGTATTACTATGACAAATATTCTTTATTGTCAAATGTCCCAATAGCCGTGACACTTATGGCCCCTTTAAATTATGGAGAAGAATTTATTTGTGTCAAAATGTAGAAAGGGTGAAACTTCTCACAGGGCCTAGACACAATAGCCCAGTAACAATACAATGGCACCCTCAGCTATTTCCTTGCTTTTATCATTCAGCTTCTATTACTGAAATGTCATTATAATAAATGTCTTCCCTATTTTTTTGCACCAAGTAGAATGATAGTTCCCATACAGAAAGGGATGAATCACTCTCAGACTTTGAGCTGTATGTGTATCTCAAACTGTGCCATTTGTACACAAGAATTATGACTGAAAAGATTTGAGAATAGATTTCTAAAAATAGGGAATGGATGTATCTTATATAGTCCCTTTTACACTAATTCACTCGCATCCCTTCATACATGGTGTCCTTTTTGGAATCATAAGGTATGCAGTGGAAAACTTAGCTCTTTTCGCAATAGGACATATCTGATTTGCCAAAATGACATGATACTGTTGCATTAGTAAGATGAAAGGCTTTTATCTTGTTCAGAGACACACATACTATAGTCATTTAAATAGATAAAATGTCAGACTGGTTGGTAGTATCAGTTTTGACATATAGACAAGTAATTGCCTTGGGAAGCTCTAACATAGTAAGTCTGAGATAGAGAAGGATGCAGAGCTGCCTAATGCAGATGCTGCATTTTATACCTACTAGAGGGGAAAAAAAAAACAGCTGTAGCAGTTTCTGTGAGAAATAAAATGAAACTGTAGCTATTTAAAAACTAAACCCCCCTCACATTTAATCAGGGACCTTCCTCACACTCATTCTCATGAGATTGGTCCCACTGGTAAATATTTAATCAGTTACTATGGTTATGTCAGACCCCATTCATGCATAGTCTTTTGACTGACCAAGAGAACAGTTATGTTACATATGACATGGACTAGCCTATTACACTTTCATAACATGGTTTAAAAATAACATAAAATTTAAGTTTAAATTATCCAAATATCACCAAATAAATAATATAAATAAAATAAATAATATAAATAAATAAAATATTACCAAAAGGTAGTTTTACTGAAATAAAGCATTAAATTTGAATATTTAAAGTATAAAAGCCTAACTGTAAGTTATAAATATATTGAATATGTCTTCCATGAAGTGTGAAATATACTAAATCTTTACACTAAAACTTGGACTGAAGCACTGACTAAAAAAAAATAAATAAAAAAATCATTTATATGCAGGCATAATTGATATTGACATTGATACCTGTAATACAGCTGTTTGCTTCAAAGCCTGTTTTGCTTGAGACCTTTCTGTGTAGAATCTGTGCCTTTAGATTGCCTTAATTTCTTCAATTTGGAGGCAACATGCTAGACAACATAGTAGAAATCAATACAGTTTTTGTAAACTGTCTGTCTATTTATTTATTTATTTATTTATTTTTCCCTTCCGTTATAATCACAGTCCTTAATGCATGAGCATAACAAATGCTAGGATGCAAGTACAAAAGATCACTTTTTCCAAGCTTATCAGATCAAAAGAGCACTGAACTGGTTTAAATCCTATCAAAAAAGTTAATGATCTTTTGGTAACCTCTGACGTGGTAGTAAAACAAAACAAAGCATAAACAAAGCATATGAGTTTTTGTTGTTGTTTGTTTGTTTGTTTTTAACATTCTAACTAAGTAGGAATATTAGCTCTGACTATTAGTGATTCATCCTTTTGGTGGGACTTTGCTTCTTATTAAGAAACATAATGTCATTAATATGTCTCATGAAGAAACTTATGTACATAAAATATAATAGTGACATTGATAAGCCCTTAAAATTCAGGACTTCATAACAGAAAAGTTGTATATTCAATTTCACTTGTGTTATGAATAACATTTTAAATGCTTTTAAAACATTCCTAGTCATTGCTACAGTTAAGTTATAATAATTTTATTACATTCTTCAGCGGACTGTAATTGTAAATCAGGTGAAAACCAGTCCTTAAGAGCACATTCTGAATATTAATCCACATATATATATATATATTTATGTGGATATATAATATATATATATGTCTATATATATATATATATAATTTTTTTTTCCTGAAATCTAGTTTGGTTTCACAAGTTTCTGCTCAAAATATTTGTTACCATTTTAAACACATCTCACTGAATAACATTGTAATTCAACAAATTAACACTCCACAACACTTTATTGACTATTTTATGAGTAGAAAATTCCAAATATCTTTTTCTGCAAAAGACAATCATTTTTACAATTTCTCCCTCACAAGCAGCATTCAGAATATGTATATTTCTACCACAATTGCCAAAGTCTTATGATAGTCAATAATACCTTCAGAATAAATATTTAAGTTTCCTTTCTACCTTATAATTATTAATGTGATCTCAACTAAAGGCAGAAAGAAAAGGTTTAGTCTGAACAAGAGATGTTCTTCTATTTGTTCAAGAGACATTCCCTATGTTACTAGACACTGCACTAGAAGGTAGGGTGACATACAGTGGAACATATATATATATATTTTCATTTTAATTCTGATGACTGTGTCATACAACTGGATGGGAATATTGTTCAGTTATGTGATAAAAATCTGCTATCCAAGCCCAAAGGAACACAGGGAGCCAAAGTCAGGGACCCCATATAATACTCTGCTCCGGCTTCTACCAGGACCATCACAGCAGAAAGAGGTGCACTAGAGGTTGTCATGAGGTTCCTTCCAATGTCAATTATTCTGTGATAAAAAGATAAAATTCCTAGATCCCTAAATATTACATTTTAAGAAATTGCTAACTTGTATCTTTTACAAGAAAATGTGAAAATTACAGTAAAGCAAGAAAGATTTTGTGGTTTCATATTGTCACTAGAGGTGGTGGTAAGTTATGTGCAAAAAGAGCTTTGCTCTCCAGGGACAGGGTGTCAGTCACTAAGTCAGAGAAGTGCTTGCATTCTCCTCTTGCAGATATATTGTCTTTCATGCACAATATAATAAATCTTTGAATAGTTAAGTTGCTATTTAACTTTTTCAATAGTTTTACATATATGTGTAATCAGCTGTTAATGATCATTCCACCACAGTAGAAAAGATGCAAATAAAAATATCCCTCATCTGATTAAAGAGGCTTTCTTTTTTTTCTGTACTTCATCTACTTTCTATTTCTAGAATTCATTAAACATAGAACTTTTCTGTGGACTCTTTGTTTAACGATAAATGCTAGTTAAATATTCTTGCTGTTAAATTTTATCTAGTCACTAGTACTTCTTGAAACAAACAAACAAACAAATAAAAAGAGATTATTACAGGTAGGATGCATCCAACTTTAATTAACATATGTAATAGTTGTGTTGTGCTCCGCTGTTTGACAGTTTAAGCCACATTAAGATTGGTGTTTACAGTAATTTTATAATCAGCAGTGTGGGTATTTTTTTTCTGTGGTCTAAAGGGAGATTTTAATGACTAGCTTACATTTAGAAAATAATTTTATGTGCTTAAATTTAATATGAATGAGACATCTTCTGTTCCAATATGAAACTGGGAATGCAGCCTGTTGCTCAAAACATGTTTTTTTCTGTTTCAACAGTATCAAGTTAGCAAGTTAAAGTTAGCCAGTAACCTATTGCAGTCTCCCTCCTTCCGTTCTTCCCCTCTCCCCTCTCTCTCTCCCCTCCCTCTCTTTCTCTTCCCCCTCTTTTCCCTTTCCCTCCTCTCTCTCCCACTCTCCCTCTTCCTTCCTTCCTTCCTTCCTTCCCTCCTTCCTTCCTTCCTTCCTTCCTTCCTTCTTTCCTTCCTTCCTTCCCTCCTTCCTTCTGTCCATCCTTCCGTCCAACCTTCCGTCCATCCGTCAGTCCGTCCGTCCTTCTGTCCTTCTGTCCGTCCTTCCATCTGTCCTTCCTTTTGTCCTTCCAGCCTTCCCTCTTTTTTTCCCCTCGAACCCCCTCAACATTTTATTTAATAATATCAAATAATATCCTTACCCTAACATTTTCCAGTGCAGAAAGTCCTTCAAAGCGACTTCAAAATAAACACCCTTTGTGTTTATGAAAGCAAGGAAAAGAAATATTCCCATCTTCCAGCCATTTCTACCTCCTTTTTCCTTTAGTGAGAAATAAACGTAGGCACTGTCTCGGTGAAACTCCTGATCATAGTCTCACGTATAAAAGATCCAGCAATATGTCAAAGGCCTCCCATTACTTTTAAATGAGTGGGTTCTGTCTTTGTCCTAGAAGGACTGTAAGAGAAAAGTGGATTCATTTACTTAGTGGTTACACTCTATTATAAGACACTATGGATTAGTAGTCAGGGCAAATGCCATTTTTGAGGATGAAACCCTTCTCAATGCACTTGACATATGCCTTGAATTCACAGAACTTAGAAATGAAAGTAAGACAGAGGAAGACAAAAGCTCCATTAGCTTAACTAACTCACCTCCTGCCCATGAATTGTGCTTCTTACAAACGTATTTTCTGGTATATTGTGTAGCCTAATTTTAAATGTGCCAAAGTGATGTAGCTTCCATCACTCTGCTGGGATACCTCGGTGCTACTAATTGGCTTACAAGAGCCAATACTGTGGAACTAAAAAGCTGAAGGGCAAAGTTTAATTTCTGACCTTTAATTTTACTTCTGTAATTTGAAATGACTTCATTGCTGTAAGACTTGGTGAAATTTTTCAGCTTTCATTCAGTCTTGCCTGACTTTCACCAACTTCAAATAAGGTATGCTGTAGCAAAATTCTGTAGGCCTGAAAATATAAAATTTTAGTTCTTAAAAACTTATGCAAGCATTCAAAAAATACAGCCATATCAAATACAAACTGTCAAAGGAAGGAAGGAAGGAAGGAAGGAAAGAGAGAAAGAGAGAAAGAGAAAGAGAGAAAGAGAGAGAGAAAGAGAGAAAGAAAGAAAGAAAGACAGAGAAAGAAAGAGAGAAAAAAAAAAGAAAGGGAAAGGGAAAGGGAAAGGGAAAGGGAAAGGGAAAGAGAAAGAGAAAGAGAAAGAGAAAGAGAAAGAGAAAGAGAAAGAGAAAGAGAAAGAGAAAGAGAAAGAGAAAGAGAAAGAGAAAGAGAAAGAGAGAGAGAGAGAGAGAAGGGAAGAAGGGAAGAAGGGAAGAAGGAAAGAAAGAAGGAAAGAAGGAAAGAAAGAAAAAGAAAGAAGGAAAGAAAGAAAAAGAAAGAAAAAGAAAGAAAGAAAAAGAAAGAAAGAAAGAAAGAAAGAAAGAAAGAAAGAAAGAAAGAAAGAAAGAAAGAAAGAAAGAAAGAAAGGGAAGGAGGGAGGGAGGGAAGGAGGGAGGGAGAGAGGGGGAAGGAGGAATAATATTTTATTACTGGAAAATAAGCCAAATGAAGAAATGAACCCATAAGGAAATTTCTTTGGACTTCTCCCAAAATCACGTCTCATTGGATTTAGTTTACCAATACTACATTCACAGGCAGTGCATTACACTGAGCAAGCATTCAGTGTAACTGGAGAATGGCAATGCAATTTATCTTACATGAATTTTGAAACTTTTTGGTAATATGACTTCATCATAAAAAATTAGGATGACAGCACCATATTTTATACTGAAACAATAATTTCAGTCATAACAAGCTTATCAAATCAGCAGTGGAATAAAAATGAGAGGTGGGCTCTCATTTTCCTTAGAACAGTCTTAGGATCTGCAGAAATACCAGTTCAGGTATGTACTCTATTTGAACAGATTAAAACTCTGACTTCCACATGATGGATAACTCATCTTTTATTACCAAATTATTTACATTTTATGCAAAGGTATACTCTAAAGCAAACATGAAGATTACTACAAGGCCAGCAACCGTAAAAAGTCTACACAAAACAGTGTAACTCCACAGAAACATAACAGCTTCAGCTAAGCAACGTTCCAAGCACACATCTGCTAATAAACCCTGTACATTTTAGTGCATTGCTATCTCTTTTATTCTACTAAAAACAAAAACAACAACAACAAAACAAACAGAACAAACAAACAAACAATAAAATCCCTTTTTGGTAGTTTTGACTTACCTCCAGGTTTAAATGGAAATATTTTTTTCTTGGTCTACATTTTCTTTCCCCTCCAAATCCCACCTATTTTAGAGGATAAGGATACATCTTGTTCTACGTATAACTAGAAATTTTCTTAGCCTGTTTCACTTATTCTTGCTTGGTTTCATGGATCTCTGTCAATGGAAAAAAAACTGAATCAAAGACTGAGTCTGCATACAGAAATCACAGATTTCTGATGAAGGCAGAAATGTTGACCAGACATTTTTACCCTGTTGCACAGGGACACCCAGGATCACTAATGCTGTCTTTGAACCGTAAGCTTTTTGGGCTCTATTCTTCCCAACAGCCTCAACAGTTATAAGAAATACATGAACAGGTGGACTTAATGCATTCAAGATTTCTAGGAAGTGTTCTCCAGGCAGATGTATGATAGTCTTACTCCTCTGTGTAGACCACTATCATGTTATCCTCCACTGGTATCAGTGGTAGAAGGAGATTAATTTGAAAGTGGTAAAATGGAATTATTCTGTCCAAAACCAAACATTTCCACATTCCTATGTCTCAACTGCACTAAAGGCAATCATCTAGTTTTGGATTTTACTAACCACTTTATCTTCCATAACAGCTTCAGGTACATCTTCTTGCACCCCAGCTGGAGAAGAGATGTTTTAACACTATCATTGAGATAGTTTGTAGGTTTTTTTGTTGTTTTTTTTTTAAGAGCATAAAACATGTTTAAGAAAACCTACAGAGGAAGGCTCCATATGCACATGTCCTATGGGAAAAGATTTTGTTCCCATTGGTCAGGACATCTAGCTCAACAAGAGATCTAGAAACCTCTCAACTGTTAATCAGTTTTATCTGGCTCATAGATGCTCAGGTTGTATTCACACATATACATGCCCAAAAGGAATATGCCTTGTACCTACCAGAAAGAGTTAAACACTACTTAAGCTGTTCTGAATGAAATTCTGGGGAAAATAAATAAATAAATATAATAATAATAATAATAATAATAATAATAATAATAATAATAATAATAATAATAAAAGCAGGCAGGCTTAAAGGAAAATAGCAAAGTGCTTGCTGATGCTAGAAAAAGGACTGTTTTTGCTAATTCAATCTCTGGTTAATGCATGAAAGTCACTGAGGGAACAATTTGGGAAAAGTTGTGCACAGTCATCTTTGGATTTTAAAGTGAAAGCAAGAGGGAAATAGCATGTTTTGCTGCATGAATAATTTTCCTCCTTTTAATATAATGATTTCTGAGGCCTTAGATTGTCAGAAAAACTTATTAAAATTTATCACTGAGAAATCTTTAAACATTGTTGGAATATCACTCAGTATTACCCCAATATCATCCACTCAATATAATCTTGGTATTATTTGTTTATAGGGATTTATTTGTTTATTATTTGTTTTCATTAAGTCATATCCTAAAAAAATCATAGAGAATCTAAGGGGAATTGTTCCCTGTGACTAAAGAAAAGGAGACAGCCCAGTAAGTCAAAAGGAAAGCAAGCTAGGAATATATATTTTTCAAATGGTTATGGTGATCATTTTGTATTAATACACTAATGAGACAATTACTAAAAGATAGAATGGACAGGGACAATATGCCTGTCTCTCTGTTTTCTCACACATCAAAAAAAAGAGCATTTCCCGTTTCCCATTGCATATGACTGTGCACACACACACACATACATAACTTCATCTGTTTGACCAGCCCCGAAGTGATTTAAAATACCACAGCTGCAGTCAAGTGCTAACAGTGCAGCTAACCCCTCAGCTATCTTTCAGATACTAAATATATGTCAAAAGCATAACTGCATGAGGCAAAATTGTGCAATACCATATTAGGAAGGAGACCTGCAGAAGATGGAAGAGAAAAAAAAAAGTTGAATTCTGTGTACACTTAGTTCCAGTCAGCGTTAAAAATTGACTTGAATTTTATTCATGACAAGTGCAGTACCTAATCTGCTAAGAACAGAGAGTATATATAGGCTATTCAAGCCTGAAATGGAACATCTATACAGGTACATAGCATCAGGTATGTCCTCACAGGGATTATGGAAGTACAAAAAGAGAACATCTTTGTCTACCTGAAAAGAGCCCATATAACCCAGAAAGCATTGGAAAAGCTTTCCGTATTGCAGTTTGATTTGTGGAACTATTCACAGAAAGGACTAGAGTAGGACTAATACTGTAAGTGTGGATCCAACCTCGATATTATGATCAAAGAAAATTAAATCTGATTCTGGCTCATGACTGAAGGTGTGACACTGAAATTTATTGATAGTTTTCCACTTTCTCGTACTTCATAGTCACAGCAACATTATTTTCAGAGAGAAAGGATGCATCAAGGGAATGAATAAGCTAAAGCTGTTCCTGAACTTTGTTAAACTCTCTGTTCTTTTACAGTCTCCTACAGCATCAACATTACCAAGGCAGTTTCTAGAGCCTTTGACAAACAGAAGTATACAAACAGTATATCTCTAATTCACCGGTGCACGAATAATTTCTTAGTGACTTTCTTCCCTTTGAGAATACTGCTAACAATCTGCTTCTGTGTATTGATCACTGACCATGTAGCAGCTTTGGGTTTCTTGCTTTCCTTTTCCCTTGGTTTAGTTAGTTAAAAAAAAGGCAGTTATGGAAGAATATAAATATGCTCACTTAATACAGGAATGCTAGCAAGCTATAGAAGAGTACTTAGGGGAGATAATGTGTCAGATACAAAAAGCAAGCAATTGATTTTATTATAAGGGAAGTGTTCGGATTTTTCAGAAGTCATAAGCTATATGTTATTGGATGTCTGCATAAAGGCTTCTTTGTCTCAATGTGATTGACCAGACATTTAACCCTAAAGCAATATTTGGATACAGTAAATTATTTTCGTTGTCCTAAAGATAATATAAAGACATTTCTGACAATGATGTATCCCCACTAGAAGCAGAGGAAATAAGTGCCTGACGGCATCTATGATTTGGTAAGCAGACTTTCGTCTTACATCTGGCTCCTGCTTAGACCGCAGTGAACACATTGTCATACTCATGTAACAGTAATTATTGTAGCCTATGAGCTCTAGTATAAATAATGGCAGGCTTTGGTCAAATATGTTTATATCTTCTAATAATTTGAAAAATGCTGGTTTATGTCAACATATGTTCCAATACTGTAACCACCATAATTATTCTGGAGTCTGGAAAGTTTTGACCCCACCGGTGTATTACTGTTAATACTGTGTTTCAAAAGTGGTGTAGACAGGGCATGGCACTGTGGATGGATGTCTGTATTTGCATATGTAATTCTTTTTAAGTATCATACTATGTGTGAACTCCATGGACGCAGAAGAATATGAAGAGTGACCATATCATACACCCTCTCCAGTAATTCTGAATGGATCAATGTGCATTATAATGTAAGCTAAAGATGTTTGTGTTCTGAATGAAAGGAAAATTTAGACTGACTCACCTCACACAAACTGAAGTGTCTCCTTTGACATAAATGTTAAGCAATTTTCACTCTCAATTAGATGTCTAGTTTCTTTCCACCGGGGAATTAAAGTGCTGAGCCTTAGTGGTAATCTGGCAGGACTTCAATTAAGGGAAAAAATAAATCCCTTTGTATCTTCTGTCCTGCTAACACATATTGTGCCTATGTGTTGTATTGGATTTATATGGCAAGGTTTTGGTAGCAGTGGGGTTGCAGGGGTGGCCTCTATGACAAGAGTCCAGCAGCTGCCCCATGTAAGACCAGAGCCAGCTCCAGCTGGCTCCAAAAGAAACCTGCTGCTGGCCAGAGCTGAGCCAGTGGTCACAGAATCACAGAATCACAGAATCGTCTAGGTTGGAAGAGACCTCCAAGATCATCTAGTCCAACCTCTGCCCTAACACTAACAAGTCCTCCACTAAACCATATCACTAAGGGCTACATCTAAACGTCTTGTAAAGACCTCCAGGGATGGCGACTCAACCACCTCCCTGGGCAGCCCATTCCAATGCCTAACAACCCTTTCGGTAAAGAAGTTCTTCCTAATATCCAACCTAAACCTCCCCTGGTGCAACTTTAGCCCATTCCCCCTCGTCCTGTCACCAGGCACATGGGAGAATAGACCAACCCCCACCTCTCTACAGCCTCCTTTAAGGTACCTATAGAGAGCGATGAGGTCTCCCCTGAGCCTCCTTTCCTCCAGGCTGAACAATCCCAGCTCCCTCAGCCGCTCCTCATAAGACTTGTTCTCCAGACCCCTCACCAGCTTCGTTGCCCTTCTCTGGACTCTCTCCAGCACCTCCATGTCCTTCTTGTAGCGAGGGGCCCAAAACTGAACACAGTACTCAAGGTGTGGCCTCACCAGAGCTGAGTACAGGGGGACAATCACCTCCTTAGACCTGCTGGCCGCACTGCTTCTTATGCAAGCCAGGATGCTGTTGGCCTTCTTGACCACTTGAGCACACTGCTGGCTCATATTCAGCCAACTATCAACCAGTACTCCCAGGTCCTTCTCGGCCAGGCAGCTTTCCAGCCACTCATCTCCCAGCCTGTAGCGCTGCTTGGGGTTGTTGCGCCCCAGGTGCAGGACCCGGCACTTGGCCTTGTTGAACTTCATGCAGTTGACCTCAGCCCATCGGTCCAGCCTATCCAGATCTTCCTGCAGAGCCTTCTTTCCCTCGAGCAGATCGACACACGCACCTAACTTGGTGTCATCTGCAAACTTACTGAGGGTGCACTCGATCCCCTCATCCAGGTCATTGATAAAGATATTAAAGAGGACTGGCCCCAGCACTGAGCCCTGGGGGACTCCACTAGTAACCGGCCTCCAACTGGATTTGGCTCCATTCACCACAACTCTTTGGGCCCGGCCATCCAGCCAGTTTTTAACCCAACAAAGCGTACGCCAGTCCAAGCCACGAGCAGCCAGTTTCTTGAGGAGAATATTGTGGGAAACGGTGTCAAAAGCCTTACTGAAGTCAAGGTAGACCACATCCACAGCCTTCCCCTCATCCACCAAGCGCGTCACTTGGTCATAGAAGGAGATCAGGTTCGTCAAGCAGGACCTACCTTTCATAAACCCATGCTGACTGGGCCTGATCGCCTGGTTGCCCTGCAAGTGCCGCGTGATGACACTCAAGATAATCTGCTCCATGAGCTTCCCTGGCACCGAGGTCAAACTAACAGGCCTATAGTTCCCCGGGTCTATCCTCCGGCCCTTCTTGTAGATGGGCGTCACGTTTGCTAGCCGCCAGTCAACTGGAACCTCCCCCGATAGCCAGGACTGCCGATAAATAATGGAAAGTGGCTTGGCCAGCTCCTCCGCCAGTTCGCTCAGTACCCTCTGGTGGATCCCATCCGGCCCCATCGACTTGCGTACATCCAAGTGTCGTAGCAGGTTGCCAACCATTTCTTCATGGATAGCGAGGGCCACATCCTGCTCCCCATCCCCTTCCACCAGCTCAGGGTACCAGGTATCCAGAGAACAACCGGTCTTGCCACTAAAGACTGAGGCAAAGAAAGCATTGAGCACCTCAGCCTTTTCCTCATCTTTTGTAACTAAGTTTTCCCCCGCATCCAGTAAAGGATGGAGATTCTCCTTAGTCCTCCTTTTTGCGTTGATGTATTTGTAAAAACGTTTTTTGTTATCTTTAACGGCAGTAGCCAGATTGAGCTCCAGATGAGTTTTGGCCTTTCTAATTTTGTCCCTGCACAGCCTCGCAACATCCTTATAGTCCTCCTGAGTAGCCCGCCCTCTTTTCCAAAGATTATAAACCCTCCTTTTTCTCCTAAGCTCGAGCCACAACTCTCTGCTCAGCCAGGCCGGTCTAGTTCCGTGTCGGCTCGTCTTTGGGCACGTGGGGACAGACCGCTCCTGAGCCGTTAAGATTTCCTTCTTGAGGAGCGCCCAGCCTTCCTGGACTCCTTTGCCCTTCAGAACCTCCTCCCAAGGGACTCTGCCAACCAGTGACCTGAACAGCTAAAAGTCTGTCCTCCGGAAGTTCAAGACAGCGGTTTTACTGGTCCCCTTCCTGACTTCGCCAAGAATAGAGAACTGAACCATTTCGTGGTCACTCTGCCCAAGACAGCTCCCAACCACCACACCTCCCACCAGACCGTCACTGTTCGTGAACAGAAGGTCTAGCGGGGCACCTCCCCTGGTAGGCTCTCTAACCAGCTGCATCAGGAAGCTATCTTCCACGCTCTCCAGAAACCTCCTAGACTGCTTTCTCTGGGCTGTGTTGTGCTTCCAGGATATGTCTGGGAAGTTGAAGTCCCCCACGAGAACAAGCGCTGACGATTTTGTGGCTTCTGCCAGCTGCCTGTAGAACTCCTCATCCGTCTCCTCATCCTGGTTCGGTGGTCTATAACAGACCCCCACCAGGATGCTTGCTTTGTTGGCCTTCCCTCTGATCCTAACCCATAGGGACTCAACCTTATCATTCCCAGCCTCAAGTTCCTCAACATCAAAACACTTTCTAATATAGAGAGCCACACCACCACCCCTTCTGTGCTGCCTGTCCCTTCTGAAGAGCCTATAGCCAGTCATTGCAGCACTCCAGTCATGAGAGTGGTCCCACCATGTTTCCGTGATGGCAACCAAGTCATAGCCTTCCCGCTGCATGATGGCTTCCAGTTCGTCCTGTTTGTTGCCCACGCTGCGTGCATTAGTGTAGATGCACTTCAGCTGGGCCATTGCCATCTTCCCCAGCTCTGCCATTGTTCCCCCTGGCACAGCTCCAACAGGCCTTCTTTCAGCCCCATCCCCCTTCTTTCCTAGTTTAAAGCCCTCTCAACGAGCCCTGCTAGCTCCTGGGCTACGATCCGTTTTCCCCTTAGAGATAGGGACCCGTCTGCGGCCATCAGGCCGGGTGCCGAGTAAAGCGCCCCATGGTCAAAAAACCCAAAATTTCTGTGTTGGCACCAGCCTCTGAGCCACGTGTTAATCAGGTGGGCTTTCCGTGTCCTCTTGGCACCCCTCCCTGCTACTGCAGGGATAGATGAAAACACCACCTGTACTCCTGCTCCATCCACTAACCGTCCCAGTCCCCTAAAGTCCCGTTTGATAGCCTTCAGGCTTCTCTCATCAATATCATCACTGCCAGCCTGGACTATCAACAGAGGGTAGTAGTCAGAGGGGCGGACCAGGTTGGGAAGCTTCCTGGCAACATCCCTGACCCTGGCCCCAGGGAGGCAGCAGACTTCCCTACGGGTAGGGTCAGGTCGACAAATAGGGCCCTCTGTTCCCCTGAGAAGGGAGTCGCCTACTACGATCACCCTTCTGTCTTTCTTGGTGGAGGCAGTCTTGAGGCGTGGGGTCGGCTTCCTCGCCCTAGGCATCCTCCTGGGTAGACTTTCTACCTCGTCCTCACCCACCGGCCTCTCAAGCTCCAGGGCCTCAAATCTGTTGCGTAAGGGGACCTGGGAAGGTGGGGCCGGTAGGGGGGGGCGTTGCCTGAGAGGTCGAGCAGGGACCTGTCTCCATCCCTCCTCAACTTCTAGGTCGCCACCCTCTGCCCGACAGCGACAGGGCAGGGGGTCCATCCCCATTTGGGGTGTCTCATCCCGGTACCTCTCCTTCAGGCCCTGTAGGGAGTCACTCCACCAGTCTATCTCCCGCTCACACTCCCTGATAGCCCTCAACCTCTCCACCTCCTCTTTGAGTTCTGCCACCAGGCGGACCAGGTCGTCCACCTGCTCGCACCTCACACACACGGCGCCTCTGCCTCCCTCAGATGGCAGCAACAGGCTCAGGCAGTCCCTGCACCCAGAGACCTGAACTGCCGCATTGTTGAGCAGGTGGCCAGTCTGGGTGGCCACAGACTTTCTAGTGAGAGTGCTCTGCCTAGTGAAGACCATCGCAATCCAGTTAGCAGTCAACAGCCGTTAAAGATGTTGTTCTTATGGGCGGGGGGAAACTCTGCCCTCTCCACCCTTCCTGCTCGCCCTGCCTGTGTGAACTGCCGCGCAAACTGCCGCGCCCACCCTTCTGACGCGCCACGCCCTGTTTGCCCGCCCTGTTCGCTGCGCTCCTGGTCGCTCGCGCTCCCTAGGGGCTGCTTTTGAACGGCCAGGGAGGGGGCGCTGCTGGCTCCGCCTACGCCTCATCAGCCTCCCTCGCGGGGGCTGCCGGGTCCTGGCGGCTCCCTCGAGCGGCCTCGATGTCGGATAAAAAGCCCTGCCTGTCCCGATCCCCCGCTCCGCTGCAGAACGCGTCTGCCCCGGAGCCGATCGCCTCGGCAAGTGAACGCTGGTCAACGCTGGTTGGACCTCTGGGAGAGCAGATTTAAGACGGGGAAAAAAAAAAAAAAAAAGAAAAAAAAAAAAGCACAACAGCAGCTGGAAGAGGGAAGTGAGCACATGAGAGAAAAACTGCCCTGTAGACCTCAAGGTCAGTGCAGAAAGAGAGCAGGAGGTGCTCCATGTGCCGAAGCAGCAGTTTCCTTGTGGCCTGTGGAGAGGCCCCTGGTGGAACAGGTGGATGTGGCCTGGAGGAGGCTGCAGAGCATAGAGAGCCCCACAGCAGCAGGGCCCAGGCTGGAGCTGCAGCGCATGGGGAAATGAGGCAATTGCTCCAGGGCAGACACCTTCTGTAGCAGAGCGGTTGTGCAGTTTCTTGCATCGAGGAACCCTGAGGCAGCTCAAGGAACCTGCAGGAGCTGGCAGCCCTTGCAAGAGCCAGGAGTGCCCCCCACACTTGTACAAAGGCAGCCCCTAAGGAGCGTGAGTTCCCAGGAGCTCAGTCAGGTGGTGGTGTGGCAGTGCTTATAGCGATGGTGAGCAGGGAGGGCACAGGGTCAGTCACTTTGTATTCTGGGAGCAACAGAGGAAGGGCCTTCTCCTAAACAGAAATGATGGCCGCCGACTGAGCCTGACAGTCTGAGGCTGAAACCGAGACAGAGGGGCTGTTACCTCCCCAGGCAGATGCCTACACCCAAACAGACCTCCTGAGGATCAAAAGAGCAGCCCAGACCCACAGTTCCAGGGAACTCCAATTTCTAGAAGTTCCCATAAGCCCTGAAGGCCTGGAGGCCCAGCTGGATGAACTTTTCAAACAGGTGACTCTGTTACAAGAGGAGCTCCTAATACAGCATCCAGGAACCTGATAGGGAGATTGATAAATGATATTATGCACTGACATGGGCAGAGCAACAGTCCTGCCTTAAGTCCTGGGAAGGGAAAGGTAAGCAAGCTTCCAGTCTTGAAT
Organism: Cygnus olor; assembly: GCF_009769625.2. Classification (NCBI taxonomy): domain Eukaryota; kingdom Metazoa; phylum Chordata; class Aves; order Anseriformes; family Anatidae; genus Cygnus; species Cygnus olor. Next base: position 37,896,036 of record NC_049198.1, read on the forward strand.
GAACACATTTGAAAGACTCAGAGGACAAGGGAGGAGAGTGGACCTTTGCCTCTGCTCAGAGATGGAGGAGGAGTCTCCCCCATGCCCCTGAAGTGTCCCTGCACAATAGATACGAGGTTCTAGGGCAGGAGAGAAGAGACTGAGATTAATAGTAAGAACCTCAGACAGGCTATACGTACAAAGTTGGCTCAGTCTCCCACCTGAGTCAGAACCAGTGCCACAAAAAAGGCACAAAGGTTGTTAGTCACTGGAGACTCCTCTCTGAGAGGCACTGTGTCATCCATTTGCCATCCAGATAATCTTTGTAGAGAGGTTTGCTGCCTGTCTGGGGCCTGCATTTGTGATATTACATAGGCTATCAAGCCTGGTGGGTCCTAAAGACTACCACCCCTTCCTCCTTTATTACGTAGGATCAAATAAGACTGAAACAAGGAGACTCCAAAATATCAAAAGGGACTTTATGTCCCTCAGAAGAACGTTAAAGGGATCAGGAGTGCAAGTAGTGTTCTCCTCTGTCCTCCCAGTTTGTGACTGGGACCCAAAAAGAAGATGAATGGAACAAGTGAATGATTGGCTACGAGGCTGTTGCCATGCTCAAGGCTTTGAGTTCTACAATCTTGGACACACTTTGGAGAGACTGGGCATGTTGACACCAGATGGGGCACAACTGACCAGGTGGGGCATGACTGTTCTAGGCAGTAAGTTGGCTGGGCTTCTCAGGAGGGTTTTAAGCTGGATGTGGTGGGGGAAGGGGATTTACCTCTGAGTGAAGGAAGCAAACCTGAGAGCACTGTCACTTTAAGAAACAACAAGGAAATACTTGTGAACCTTTCCAAAGCAATCAGGAAGGGTCTTCTACAAAAGTGGGGCAACCAATAGCCCAGCTGAAGTGCCCCTACATCAATGCACGCAGCATGGGAAACAAGTAGGAGGAGTTGGAAACCATGGTGCAATTGGACAAATGTGACTTGATTGCTATCACAGAAACATGGTGGAATGGATCACACAACTGGACTACTGGAATAGAGGGCTACAAGACTTCAGAAGAGAGAGGCAGGGAAGGATGGAGGGGATATTGCCCTCTGTCTTAGGGAAGGGATTGATTGTGAAGAGATGCCTCTGAGAAACAAACATGGACAGGTTGAGAGTTTGTGGGTGAAAGTTAAGGACCACACCAATAAAGGACACCTTGTGGTTGGGGTCTACTACAGGCCATCTGATCAGGGAAGTCTGTTCATTAGGCCTTCTTGCTTCAACTACAAGAAGCATAATGCTCACACGCTCTCATCCTGATGGGGGACTTCAATCACCTGCATGTCTTCTGGAAAAGCTACACAGCAGGCTGTAAGCAATCCAGGAGATTCCTAGAATGCACTGAGGATAAATTCCTGGTTCAGGTATTAGACAAACCAACCAGAGGAGAAGTGTTACTGGACCTGGTGCTCACCAATACAGATGAACTCATTAAAGAAGTGCAGTTTGGAGGCAATCTGGGCAGCAGTGACTATGCGCTGGTTGAGTTTGTGATATCAAGGAATATGGGCCTGATGAAGAGCAAAGTCAGGACCCTGAATTCTGATGAGAGAACTTCAAGCTATTTAAAGACCTAGGGGATGAGATCCCCTGGAACACTGTCTTCAGGGACAAAGGAGCTGAACAGAGCTGGCAACTCTCTAAGGTTATTTTCCTTAAAGCACAAGAACTTCCTCTGTAAGAAAGCAAGCAAAGAGAGCAGAAAAATGGAATGTCTGAGCAAAGACCTGTTGGTCAAACTGAGACACGAGAAGGAAATGCACAGGTGGTGGAAGCAGGGACATGTGGCCTGGGAAGAGTATAGGGAAGCTGTTTGGATGTGCAGGGATGGCATCAGGAACACCAAGGCACGATGGGATTTAATTTGGAAAGGGATATAAAGAATAACAAGAAGGGATTCTACAGGTACATTGCTCAGAAAAGAAGGGACAAAGAGAACGTACCCACTCTGATAGATGGGAAAGGTGAACTGGTAACAGCAGACTTGGAGAAGGTTGAGGTACTGAACAACTTCGCCTCAGTCTTCACTGACAGTCAGATTATCCATTGCCTTTCATTTCCTTGAACCTGAAGATGAGGACTGAGGGAGCAAAGTCCCTCTCACTGTAAGAGAAGAGCAGGTTCAAGACATCCTCATGAAAATTAACAGGTACAAGTCTATGGGGCCTGATGACACGCATCCCGAGGTCCCGAGGGAATTGGTTAATGTAGTTGGTAAGCCACTCTCCATCATATTTGAAAAGTCATGGCAGTCAGGTGAAGTCCCTGGTGACTGGAAAAAGGAAACATCACTCCCATTTTTAAAAAGGGTAGAAAGGAGGACCTGTGAAACTACAGACCGGTGAGTCTCACCTCTGTGGCTGGGAAGATCAGGGAACAGATCCTCCTGGAAGCAATGTCAAGGCACATGCAAGACAAAGAGGTGGTCTGAGACAGCCAGCATGGCTTCACCAAGGGCAAATCATGCCTGACCAATCTGGTGGCCTTCTATGATGGAGTGAGTGCATCAGTTGACAAGGGAAGACTGAACGATGTCATCTATCTGGACATCTGCAAGGCCTTTGACATGACATTCTGGTCTCCAAACTAGAGAGATATAGGTTTGAAGGGTGGACCATTCAGTGGATAACAAGTTGGCTTGAAGGTTGTACCCAGAAAGTGGTGGTCAATGGCTCTATGTCCAAGTGGAGGCTGGTGATGAGTGGTGCCCCTCTGGGGTCTGTCCTGGGACTAGTACTGTTTAATATCTTTATCAATGACATAGTGGGATCGAGTGCACCCTCAGCAAGTTTGCAGATGCCAGTAAGCTGTCTGGTGCAGTTGATACAACGGAAAGAAGGGAAGCCATACAAAGAGGCCTGGACAAGCTTGAGAAGTGGGTCTGTGTGGGTCCATGTGAACCTAATGAGGTTCAACAAGTCTAAGTGCAAGATGCTGCATCTGGGTCAGGACAATCCCAGGCATGGGTACAGACTGGGAGAAGAACTCATAGAGAGTAGCCCTGCAGAGAAAGACTTGGGAGTTCTAGTGGATGAAAAACTTAACATGAGCCAGCAGCGTGAGCTTGCAGCCCAGAAGGCCAACTGCATCCTAGGCTGCTTCAACAGAGGAGTTGCCAGGATGGGTGGTGGTGGGGAATGTGTTTTTAGTTTGCTTTTAGTTTCTCTCTGTTCTAGTCTGTTAGTAATAGGCAATAAATTATTTTAATTTCCCTGTGCTCTGTCTGTTTTGCCCATGATGATAACTGGTGAATGATCTCCCTGGATTTATTTCAACCCTTGAGCCCTTCCCATTTTATTTTCTCCCTTTTTTCCTTTGAGGAGGGTAAGTGAGAGAGTGGTTGTGGTGGAGTTCAGCAGCACAACAGGGTAAAACCTCCACATGTGTTCATATCATTCCCTTCTAGGAATGATTTCTGTAGGAGCAGAAGAAATCTGGGGAGGTTCTCAACCATCGGTACTAGGACCCCCATGTGTTATTGCAGAATTAAGCCCAATCGTATTACAGAGGAAAAAGGCTGTAAAACTTTAAGTAACAGAGTCATTTTATTTACCGCAGTATGGAGTCATGCACAGCTGTTTGTTGTTCCTGTAGCCATAACAGTTAAAAAAAAAAAAAAAAAAGAAAAAAAGAGTAAATTGAAGCATCATTTTGTTCTCCAGCATCTCCAGCCGGCCTTATGGTCACATAGCTGTCCCATTAGCTATTGCTGATATAGGTTATATACATATCAATTAGGACAAGTAAAGCTTTTTGTGTAAATGCAACTCATATATTTCAAATTATCCCAAAGGAAAGTTGGTGAAGATGGCAGCAGAGTGGGAAAAACAAATGACCATGTATCATTAAGGTGAGCTGGCTGAAATACCAGAGAAAACGTCACAGTAATTCAGACCTAAATTCAATCTCAGACTCCGTATAGTCTTCAAATGAAGCTGTTACCTTGAGGTTCTCTTTCAGCCTCGTCTGTCCTCACTGGGAAAATGAAATGAAATATAAAGTTACTCATTGTCATATTTGTCTCCCTATTCTTCCTTCTCGTTCTCTTATTCAAAGAATTTTTATTTATTTATTTATTTATTTATTTATTTATTTATTTATTTTAGGGTTTCTGACTCATGGGAGCTCTGCCACTGAGGAAAGAATCATGATCCTATATGGAAATTTTCTCTCCTACAGCTACTGCTTTAGGTAATATTCAACAGGATGCAAGAGACAAAACTGCTGCATTTTTGCTACTTTTAGTGTTCACTAATCAGGTCCTTATTCTACTGTCCCAAAACTCAAAATATATGTTTTTTTGAAAAAGAAAGCAGGAAAAAAAAAAAAAAAAGTTAAAGGCACTTCAAAAAACTCTGATAAAAAGTTGTGTAAAACAAATAGAGCTGTTGTACCAAGCTGGTATATAAAAGAAGAGCTGAAGTAAGAAAGCTACTTAAAAATATAAATAATGATAGAAAAGTATATTTAACTATAAGAAAAACGACTAATTCAACATTGCAGAAGTGTGTCAAATGCATTTTTGTTTGTTTGGTTGGTTGGTTTTATTTTTAATTTGTTTTGTCTTTGTTTTCTAGGAAGAGGAACACTCCATTTCACATGAAGCATTACTGCACAAGAGCTAGACAAAAAGTATTAAAATTTATCAAAAAAGTACTAAAAGTATAAAAAAGTACTTAAAATTTAACAAAACTTAAAAAAAAAAAAAAGTATGACAGATTTTCAGTGATTTAAAACAATGGATCAGTAGCCTTATTCTAGCTTACTTTCCAAACAGAAATATACCACACATTCCATGTAAACATTGAACACTCACCTGACTACTATCCAGATTTTCAGTCTGCAATATCTCTAAAAACTGTCTCTCAAGCAAAAGCTATTCCCCAGATCAGTTTGGCAAATTATTTCAATAGATAACTGAACATATAAGCATAACATACTTGTCAATAATTTCCTATAAGTAAAAATTAAAAAAATCAAAGTACGTGGTTTTGCTAAAATATGGCTGGATCTGAAAAAAATGTTTATAATGTTAGTAAAGTGTAAGCAAAATCTGTATCTGAATGTTCTTGATATGATAATGTTCCCATTAAAAACCACTTGAGTTTTTCTGTAAATTCACTTTTTAGTCTATGTTTAAGAATTTAACTGAGAACTAGTAATCTCTAAGCATATAGTTTGAGAGACACAGAAAAAAAATATAGCCAGACAATGGTTCTCTACCTAATTTATGGAAAAAAAAAAAAAAAAAAAAAAAAAAAAGTATTTATTGCTTAATCTGTTATGGAATCTTGCTCTACATAAGGATATAAAGATGGTTGGTAGCAATCATGGTCACAGACTAATAGAATCATAATATGGTTTGGGCTGTAAGGGACCTTAAAAATCGTTTATTTCCACCCTCCCTGCCTTGGCAGAGGCACTTTCCACAAGACCAGGGTGCCGGAAAACCCATGTAACCTGGTCTGGTCATTGCTGCTAAGTACATGTTTGGCATGGAAAAAAACAAAACAAACAAACAAACAAACAAAAAAAAACACAACACCTTCCTGTTGAAATATTAGCATGGAGATGACAAGTTTACTATCTGGTTGAGGGAAGGTAGGTAATATTAGCAACAAAGACAGACATCCCATGTATAATCAGTTGCTGTAAATGAACTGTCTCTGGACACTTCATTGAATTATTTGGTGTCTTTGAATTTGTGTTGGTTAATTTTTACAATGTTTGTCTATTTCATCTGCAATATTACTTTTCGTGAGTGGTAGTGGATGGAGCCATATTCTTATGCAGTTGTTTGTGATTCCAAAAAAATCACAACGTGTCTTTAAGACAGTTAAGGAAGAGAATTGGAACTCATGCAGCTCTATGGGCTTGTGATCTTCTTTCCAGCAATTTTACTAACAATTGAGTAAGGCCCTGAACAGTCAGATCTCATCTGGCCTTGGTCTGAGTGGGACATTAGACAAAATGACTTAGGTCTCATCCAACCTAGCTTTCTTTATGGCTATATAATTCTGGGGAACAATTAAAAGTATTTGAATTTAGCTTCTTTCCTCTGGGACACCACACAAACCCTTTTACTTACAGAGGCCTTATGTCATTATTCGTTAAGCTACCACAACTGTTAAGATCTGGGAGGGTACATGAACTTTAGCATTCTGGGTCTGGAGTTTCCCAGAGAAACAAAAAATCTCACAGTCAGATTTGAAGTTCCCTTCGGAATTCACCTGCTTTGATAAATTGTTTAAAGGTCAAAGGCAATTTAAACATTACACAGATTCAGGCAGATTAAAACACCAAGATATGTAGGGGAATTCAAGAGTGTAATGAAAAGTCAGAAAACAGTACTATATAAATTTTTTTAACCGTTAAGAGTCAGAACTCATCTTTAGAGGAATTAATCAGATGATTTCAGAGCTTGCATAGTAGCAGATAGAGTTGACAGTTCTTAATGGTAGTATTGGCTTAATCTGTAAACCTTAAACTTAAACTGGATCCCTTTAAGGTTGCAATCAAGTTATATTTTATATGGTCTGCAGTCAACCCCTTACATAATAGCTGCCTTTAATAGCAACTAAATGTGCAATACAGATTCACTGCACAGGTCTGTTTCCTAGCAGCCTAGGAAAAAGCTATGCAGTTAATTTTCTTGGTCATGTGGTCAGCTCAGCATTATGAACAAAACTCAAACTGTGGTTGTTAAATGAAATCATCTTGCCTAAGTCATTAAGTCCTTTTGAAAGTTACAGGCAAATAATTTGAGGAGAATCTGGAGCTACTGCCATCCTGTTATTGAGCTGATGAGACTTTACTGGCCCAATCATTAACAAGAGAAGGATTTCAAGATGAGTCAGCACTCAGGATGATGTCCAGGTTTAATACCAGGGCTGTACCCTTCATGGACAGATAGATTGCTTAGAAGAAGTATGAAATTTCTTAACATTAAGAATAAAATATACTAAAAATATTTATATTAATGAATGTGCTCATCATTCAGCACTTTTAATAATTAAGCCACTTTAGTCACTTGGACATAGACATGAGTCTAACTTAAGGCATTTGCTTTTGAGAAAGTATTAAAAAGAAAGACTGAAAGTGTATTCTTACTGAAGGCAAAGCATCACAGCATCACATTTCCCGTCTGCCACCATTTTCTTTTCACTTGCAGTCCTAAAGGAAAGGAAAGAAACTGTTAAAATGATAACTATTTTTAGTGGGTCAGTGGTTTAAGAAGGAGAAAGCTGTAGCTTGAATCTGTGTTGAAGACAGGAAGACAGATAGGGCACTTCAAAACAAAACAAAACAAAACAAACAAACAAAAAAGATATTTGAAAAAAAAAAAAAAGAAAGAAAGAAAGTAAAAATATTGGAGCTTTACACTGCAATTCCCCTTTGGTTTGTAAGCATTTGCCTCCTGAGATTTGCATTCCAGTTTATATCATTGAGAGTCAAGATTTAGTTTTAATTTTAAAGACCTAATCTATGAGTATAAAAGATAATTCAGTTCTTATGTGCTGAAGAACTTATAGTTTAGCGAGTTTTATTGACCATTTATTAAATTCTCAATCTACCTTAAGAAGGCTTTCCTTGTACAGCTACTTTTAGACAGTGGGAAGCATGGCTACAACAAACTCATTAGAGTCACAAAGATCCTCAGTACTTTCTGAAGCACAGAAGATACATTTCCTTTTAAAAGAAGCTCAGGATAACTTCCCTAAGTGTAGCAGGATGAAAATACTGATCCTAGTCTATTTTTTGACATGCTAGGAAATATCTGAAACAGCTAAGGGTAGACTAAAGTCTACTTCCTCAAACCAGAATCAAGTCTTGTTATTTCTTGTTTATTCATCTCTGAAATGTTTGGTTCAGCAATGGCAAGACAACACTGTGTGGAATGTGCATCGTTCTGACACAGAAATCTGCTGTCCTAATAAACCATATATGAACAGTATTCAAGCTCTGCCAATTCTACCCTAGATCTGTGTAAATCCAGAAGGACAGGACAGGCGGTTAAGAACGTATGCATAATTCCTGGAGTTCAATTGATATCAATTAGAAGTCCTTTTAGTAAATGTAGGCAGACAAAAAAAGTATCAACGGATTTTTGCTAAAGTCAAAAGTAGTCTAAGCTCCCAAATCTAATCTTGCTGTTGTTGTTTTTTCTCATGTGTCTTAACTATAAGTGCTTTCGATATATAATTATTTCTTAAAGGCAGTACTGGAAAGTTAGCATTTTCTGTATCTGTGTTTAAATTTCAAATTCTTTTATGGCTTTTTTATTTGAATGGAAAAAAACAGACAAACAAACAAAATGAAGTTCTTATATAGCGTACGCTTGTGCATGCTTTTTAAATAGTGCTACTTTTTTTTTTTTTTTTTTTTTTTTTTTTTTTTTTTTTTTAAGGGAAATCCTTATTTTACTAATTCAGATGCTATGGAAAAAGATCTGCCCTTGTGGTGCCAGGTGGGCTGGGAGAGATTGTGTTAGTGCAAATGTATTTTGCATTAACATGTCATCAAAGAATTCAAGAGGAAAGAAGCAATTTATTTTAAGTGTCCAAGAACACCTATGGAGAAACATATGACATCTCTGAATACCAAATGAAATCATTATGATCAGTGATACTCTAATGAATACCAAATGAATCTATAATGAGAGGACTCTAAGCATTATTTTGATCAATTATGTTATGATACTGTGGGAGTATACCAACAACTATTCATAGGCTGTGAGCTCTACTCTGACTTTTAACTATATAATTAACAGTACCATAATAATTAATTTTCCCCATAATGTAAGAGAGGTTCAAAAATTACTTTATTATACCAGAATTCAATAATTCCTTCATTGTTGGCAATCATTCACTTGCTCAGAAATATAGGCCTTCCAAATAAAGGAATAAAAAGTAAAATAGCATAAACTATAATACTGTAATACTTCTATCAGAAGATACCAGGGTATTTTCCATGGTATATTGACACTAGGATTGAAAAGAAAGATTTGTCAAGATAGTGAAATAATAAATGGCGTATTAGCACACAACTTTGTCACCTGCAAAATTCAGCATCAGTCCCTAACTAGAAATAAAACAGATAAGTTTTATTCTTCTATAAGCAAGATGAGTGTTCTTTATGTGTGCCGTTTGTATTGCCTCCACTAAATTCCTTGACAACACAGAATGGAAACAAGCAAAAGCTATACATCTAACTCAGACTTACAAATGCATTTTTTTCATAACTCTTGAACTATTGATATTACAAAAACCAAACCCATATCCCAATATAATAACAGAATGCCAGCTATGTAGTTAAAGAAATCACTTACTTTTCCAGTTGTGCGATGAACAGCATAGCAAATGAAAAGACAATATATGAGTTGTTGTTGCTAGAATTAACAGAGGACCTTTTTCTTTCTAGTGGAATTACCTCAAATTATATCTAATTCTTTCTTAAAATAAAGAGGAAAGTCACCTTTTATATCATTATTTACACAGAGCTGACACTTAAATTCATGGTTCTGAATATCTCCAACATCTACTGACTTGGTTTGTGCTTGAATACTACATGCATCTTAAACCTGGACTCTTCCAAAAGTTAAGGAGAAAAGCCCTATAAATAGAACTTTTTTACAGAAAGACTTAGCTGCACAATTTAGGTGCATTTGAAAAGGAAGGGAGTAGAGGGAAGAAGGTGAGCTCTTTGGCATTGTCCATATCAGTAGGCTTACTATTGCAGCAAAGCCAGAAACAGTAGAGTCAGTGTATCGCTAAGGACCATCTGGTAGGGTAGCATTGTAGAAAAGATTATTCAAGATTATTCAAATCAGTCTTTCAACAAACTCACATAATCAAGAACAAATTTAGCTTATGCTCTTCTGTTCATCTTGAAGTTTATCACTAAAAATTTGACTACCTGTGTCTCTGAAAAAATTTGTCACTAAATGTGTGTCTTTGAAACAAGCTTTATGTCAATGATATCAGTCACTTGATATTCAAGTGTTCAAGGCAAGGTTGGATGGATGGGTCTTTGAGCAACCTGGTCCAATGGAAGGTGTCCCTGCCCATGGCAGGGGGATTGGAACTAGATGGTCTTTAAGGTCCCTCCCAACCCAAACCATTCTGTGATTCTATGCTATAGTTCTATTTGTACAATAAAACAAATTCAAGTAAATTGACTAACCTCAACCTTCAAATAAAATAAATGTTTTCAGCAGTGATGCTCTAGAAATTATGGCCACTTTATACGTGTCCAATAAGTGTCCAAATTGGACACTTATTTCAATCAGTGTCATTGAACAAAGCTTCTGAAGGAGATGTCTTGGGTTTTTATTCACTTTTTTCTTGGCAGTTTCATTTTCCTCAGCCTGTCATGTCACATACACATAAACTTCCAGTTTGAAAAGGGAAAATAAATAGCAGTTTCACTTGAGATATTTTTTTTCTAATTGTTTTTTTTAATTTAAAAAAAAAAGTTATTTGAAGTTCACAACAATAAAAAAATCACACCTTATATTCTGTAAAACAACATAATATCATTGAATCTTTTAGCTTTTTGTAATCTCTTGCATATTTTTGAGTAACTCTTGAAAGAGAGTTTTTCCTGAAGCTGCACAGAAGCCAAAATTTTAAAGTTCTTAAACTGCGTAAAGAACAACTTCTACAAAAGTGTGAAAAGATGGCCTTTAGATATAGGTTCATCAGGAGGTGACAATATTACTCACTTGCAGCTTTTTTTGTGCTAAGACTCTGTTATTTAAGTTTAATCCTTGGCTTGTAAAGACCAATGACATGCAATTCTGAAGTTCTTTAGTTGTTGTTTTTTTTTTGTTTGTTTGTTTTTGTTTTGTTTTAAGAAATAAAATAGGGGAAAAAAGAACAAGAAGAAAAAAAGAAAGAAAGAAAGAAAAAAAAAAAAAAGAAGAACATGCAGACAAAGCCTGAACTGACAGACTCCTCTATGCCCAGAAGCAATACAACATGTTTCCACAGAAAGATGATGATCAGCTACTGATTTCCACCAGCTTCCCCATCAGGCAGCCAGTCTCTCTCTCTCCACTTCATGCAGTCACTGCATTCCCATCCATGAACTCTGCAGGACATGGGGTAGGCCATAAGCAGTCAAATCATATTCCTCTCTTCTCCCCAAGACATAGGCAGCTATGATGAGCTAAAAGTACCTGCTTGCTACTCAAAAAGACTGTAGTGTAGCCTATTAGCAATTCCCTCCTTTAGTTTGCTCAATCACTCTATTCACCAGGTGCATCAAGGAATCACTCCCCCTCTGGGCCAGTGCAAAGGATAGATTAATTATGTTAATCATCCACTCTAGGCAGCTAATGTACAAAACACCACTCCCCGTGCCCCCTCCCCCCATTCGTCCAGTAATTCTTTTCCATCTATACTTCTTACATCTGGGTCTTCCCTGAGTGCCTGGCTTTGCATGGGGACAAGGTCTGGAGACAGAAGTCAATCCTTTTCTCTAGTCATTCACTAGTCAGGACATGTTAAGTAGCTTTGCTTTTTCTAACTGCTGCACATATTTGTAGATTTGTTAGCTTTCCAACTTTAATATTCTAATACTAATATTCTGACATCAAACCAGTTCCTTATCATGCTCCTATTCCAAACCTAATATTTTATCAAAGTGAAAGATTTTGATGCTTTCTACAATATTGTTGTGGGTTTTGTTTATTATGTAGCTTTTCTTTCCCTCCTGGTAATCTATAAACTTTCTCTTTTTTTCTTCTACAAGGTTCATGTTTAAAAATTTTTGAGTAACTACAACTACATATATATCACATCCAATACTAAGTTACATAATGCATTTGATGTGCAGTTCACGTTGCAAAATATTGTATTGCTTGGAATTTTAAATATAAGAGAAATAGTAACCTGTGGTTAAGAATGGATTTTTTTTTTCTTTTAAAAATTTGTTTATAAATTTTCATGCATTTATACAGAAGAATATTTTTCCAGACATCGTATTCCTTATTATAAAATTTTATGTTGGAATTTAATCCTCTGTTAAAAAACTTCTGTAGTTGGAAAGAAACATAATAAATTGAAAAGCATACAAACAAACAAATTGATACATTGGAATGTGTACACATTTCCGAACTGTGATCATGTAAGGTCAATATTGTTGACTATGCATAGTGACTGTTTTAGCAAAAGGATGCAAATTCTCAATTCTGGATGGGTTTTCCACTTATCTAACATCTCACTTGGTACCTACACAATGTATAATGCATTCTTACCTCTTTCTTGAATGTTTAGATGTGGTCAGTGTAAACATTCTCAGAATGTTAAAGTGTAGGAAAAATATAGTGACTTGAATTCCAAATATAATAATTCCAAATGAATTCCAAAAATAATAGCAGGCCTACTGTATAGATGCTATCATTCATTCATTTCTGTATTTGACTCAAAAAACACTTTTTTAGATATGAGACTGGCAGACAAATGCAAGTCTGCCACACCGTAACGCCACAAAAACTAGGCATCTTGCCATCAAAACCATCCTGTTTGCTGAAGCATTGTCCAGAACAGATGTTTGAAAATATATAGTGTTTAATAGGGTTTAAAATGAAACTATACAGAGAATGTGTTGATGTATGAAAACTTAACCTTTTTTTTTTTTTTTTTTTGAACACTGGAGTATAAGTACATCGCACTAATGCGCAGCATAAGAATTAATGTATTGCACTCATTTCATTAGTGTTTGTTAGGATGAAGTATTGGCAGATTTTGAATCAAGTGACCTTTGTTAAAACTCACACGCAGCTAAGCCAGGGATGAAGTGAAAAATCAAGGTCATTTTTCAGCCTGTGTTAACTAGAATGTCAATTACTCTTCTGCTCTGCCACAAAGCAGTCACAGACAGTTAGTGCACAGGCTTAGACATGAGCATGTAGAGAGGGACAGCCTCAAGATATATTCAGTTTGTTGATGTCAATGTGTGCCTTTCTAACCCAGCTGGCAGTCAATATGCTATTCAAGGTTTGGTTCATTTTCAGGTTTTAAATAGTTAATTCAAATGCACTCATCTGTACTTCCTTTTAAATTGGAATATTTCCCAAAGTTTGTGCAGTTTAAATATGGTTCTTTACTTTTGTCAGAATCACAGAACAGCTGACATTGGACCTCTGGAGGTCATCTCTTCTAATCCCTCTACTCAAGCAAGGACACCTGGAGCAGGTTGCCTAGGAACATTTCCAGAAAACTTTTGAGTAACTCCAAGGAAGGAGACTCTGGGAAACTTATTCTGGTGCTCTGTCACTGACACAATGAAGAATTGGTTCCTGACATTCAGACAGAACCTCCTGTGTTTCAGTTTGTGCTTATTACTTTTTTTTTTTTTTTTTTCTCTCCTGACACTGGGCACCAGGAGTCCAGCTCTGTCTTCTTCAACTTTTTAATTGAGGTGCACCATTAAAAGCTGAAGTCCATTCCTTCTTATGTATCATATTTTATTTGAAGTGACAATCACAACAAAGTGTAATACATTATTTTCCCAGGCTAGAAAACTCCTTACCAAGAGTTGACAAGGGATATATTCTAAAGGATTTTAGCTGGTAAAGGTAATTTATTTCCAACATAGTGCTGTAGAGCTCTGCTTTGTAACTTCCAATCCCAAACAACCTTTGACTTGCTCAAAAACAATGGCTACAATGGTCATCTTCAAGGGAATCCAAAAGAGTCAAAATGACAATTTGTAGAAGATTGTCCCTGACTATGGCAGGGAGGGTTGGAATTAAATGATCTTTAAGATGATCTTTAAGATGATCTCCCAACCCAAAGCCTTCTATGATTCTATGTTACTACCTTCCTGCAAAACATGCCATACATTAATCCCTGCTGACTAGGTACAAAATTAATTATACATCACTGGAGTTGCTTTTATTGCTTTGTGAACCTTCTTGCTGTTAGCTGGGGTAATGAAAACACGCCCCTTTAACCATGGTGATAGAAAGTAAAGACAAGCACTTGTTGAAGCAACTAACATTTCTGACCAGGAACTCAGGACTTACTACTGGAGTTATATGAAATGAGTGACTTGAGGCGTAGCACAGTCATAAAAAGACAGTTGTGGATCACTTCTACCTTCATCTGGTCACCAAGAACGGATTATTACAGCTATTTTTATATCTATATGTATTAAGGTAATCAGTTAATAGCTTTCACGGGGCTATTTTATCTGTCTAAGTATTCACATCATTCTGAAGGAGCAGGTAGTTGCTAAATTAGAATATTTGAACTGTCTCCCAGGAAATGTAAATAGTTTTTGTTACCCAGACACAATCACCCCTCCCTTCAGTGTTTATTGGCCTCAATAATTAGTACATTGCCATTTACAGACTCCCACAGGCTCTGCTTAAACTTTGCAGTGCTTGTCAGACACTTGGTCCAAGTTTGCGCTCCATTTCAAGCTCACCACCTTATGAAGATAATTTTTATTTTTTTTGGAAAGCTGTACTCTATTGAGTTGAGATTTGATTTTCCTGGGTAATAAACCTTGTAGATGACCAAGAAGGACATGCTGCATTATGGGCTGCTACCCATTCTGGACAATCAAATCTAGCAGCCATGAAGACCCACCAAGAAGTGAAGAAGTGCATCCGTGGAATCTTGGTTTCATCATGAAGACTGTTAAGCTTAGGTGAAGTCCAGTTTATTCAAAACAAAAATTTTGTAGTCGGATCTTCACTAAAACATAAAATCTGTTGGACACAACTACAGAAGAACATGGTTGATAAAAAGATTTTAAATTCACATTTTACTTACCACAAAAGTCATTTTGAAGACATAGTATTATATGTTGAAAGAGTGGAAACAAGAAACAGAAGGAGTCACATACACCCATGATACCCTTAGGGAACATTCATGAGTTTTCATTAGAAACTCTATTTTCAAATGCTGTTTATTTTGCATGTTTTAAAATTTTACCTTTGCTTTGGGTATGTCATTTCCCATTAGATTGTAAATGTGACATATTTTTGTGTATCAGCCCTACTGTTCTGTGAAATGGCATTGAAGTACTGTAGATGTTTTATCAAATAAATAAGTAAAGGTCCAAAATAAAATATTTTTTTTACTAATCTTTTGTATAAGCATTATGAATAGGAATTAGCTTTTGAAAAAAATATTTAATATTAATAACTTGCTACCTATTGTAAAATTCAAATGAAATTAACAAGGAAGATATGTGAAAAAAAAATAGGAAGAATTGGAATTTAGTTGGAATTAAGTATATTATATAATATACTATACTATATATTGGCTTGATGGATACACCCAGAGAGTGTATGGCTCTATGTCCAGGTGGAGGCTGGTGACAAGCAGTGTCCCTCATGGGTCTGTCTTGGGACCGGTGCTTTTCAATATCTTCATCAATAACATAGATGATGGGATTGAGTGCACCCTCATCAAGCTTGCAGATGACACCAAGCTGAGTGGTGCAGTTGATACAACAGAAGGAAGCTATACCATCCAAAGGGACCTGGATAAGCTTGAGAAGTGGGCCCACGTGAACCGAATGAGGTTCAACAAGTCCAAGTGCAGGGTGCTGCACCTGGGTCAGGACAATCCCAGGCATGAGTTCAGAATAGGAGAAGAACCTATTGAGAGCAGACCTGTGGAGAGGGATTTGGGGGTTTTGGTAAATGAGAAGCTTGACGTGAGCCAGCAGTGTGTGCTTGCAGCCCAGAAGGCCAACCGTATCCTGGGCTGCATCAAAAGAAGCATGATCAGCAGGTGAAGGAAGGTGATTGTCCCTCTCTACTCTGCTCTTGTGAGGCCCCACTTGGAGTACTGCTTCCAGGTCTGGGGCCCCCAGTACAAGAAAGATGTGGACCTGATAGAGCAGGTCAAGAGGAGGGCTACAAAGATGACCAGAGGGCTGGAACATTTCTCCTATGAAGAAAGGCTGAGAGAGCTGGGGATGCTCAGCCTGGAGAAGGGAAGGCTCCAGGGGGACCTCATTGTGGCCTTGGGGCTGCAAACCTGATCTAGTGGGTGGCATCCCTGCCTATGTCAGGAGGGTTGGAACTAGATGATCTTTATGGTCCTTTCCAACTCAAGCCATGATTCTATGATGAAACAAATAATTGGAAAAATAAATAAACTAATGTTTGAGTACAGATCTTGGTTTATCCTCTGAAAGACATATTTTATTTTGTGTTGGTCTTCCACCTATTTTCTCTTTAGTATCTGTGTGCTTAAACAGCTTAAACAGAAGGTACAAGGATATGGTCCTTCCCTTCCCATCTGACTTAACTCTGACAAAAGTATCCTGGGTATGACTCTTCAATGAGGTAATCTTAAATTGTATGAGACAACTTTATCAGAATTTAATAATAAGAATAAGAATAAGAAAATCAGTCTTATACATTACATATACATTGATAAGAATTTGAAGAAAAGGAAGACCAGCTAGTGATACTGTAAAATAATAGTGAGTTCCTCTCTTCTTGAGAGAAATGAGACATTAGCCTGTCTTCAAAGTAGCTTCTGTGGACAGTAAATATCTGGACATACCTACCAATGCCTGGAATCAGAAGCCTATTCACCATGGCAAGGTGTATGACAATCACCTTCCTGCCTCTTTTGCCCCGGGGGTTGTTGTCTGCACTGCCAAGACTGAGTTTCGGTTGCTCACTGTTTTTCAGGATAGTTTGGAGCACACTTTGAGGCACCTAGCTTCTTCTAGGCAAAATAAAGATCTGCAGAGCTTTTTAGACTGCAATGTAGGAGATGCAATGTCCCAGAGTAACATATTTCAACATCTATTATCCTATCATGGATCTGTCATGTGTCCTTTTCTTTTCCGGAGGTCTGCCTTTATCTACAACTGTAGATCAATTTGTGAGCTGACTCCTGATTTACCCTGGTTTCATATATTTCACAGAGACAAAAACTGTCTTTCAGTGGCAATAGAAGAAGCTGCTGAAGGTATAGTAGGGTGGCCACTGAGAAGAGCTGAGAACTGAAGTCTTCATTACTCTGATCTCACTGAGACCTGGAATAGGCCTTTAACATTGAACTGGACATCTTGAAAATTTTCATCATATATTTATCTTACCAGCAATCTTGTGTTGTGTCCCAAGATTAATTTCTAAAGCATCTCTTAACACTAGCATTTTTATTCCTCAATTTACTTAGTAAATAATAATTACTATGTTGTCAGAAAATTGCTGCTCCCTTAAGTCTTGAAGGAAGTTGGTAGAATCTGTTTTCTAATTCAATGCACTTTTTGATTATTGTATGCATTTTTATTTTTATTTTTATTTTTATTTTTTATTTTTATTTCTATTTGTTATTTTTATTATTTATTTATTTATTTATTAACAATTCCTTAACATATCCCATAAGGTAATAATTAAAACTTGAAAACTTTAAAAAAGAAAATAACTTCCCAAGAAAAATATAAAGCATTTTAGCCAAGTGCTTTGGGCTCTGACTACCTCATTCTCCCCCTCCCTGTCTTCCCTTGGGTTTTCCTTCTCAAAGCCTGTTCTTCCTCAAGACCAACTATTCCTGTCAGACTGTATTAAACAACAAACTCCATTCGAAACAGGTGGGTGTTTTAGTTAAATAATACAAATACAATCCACAAGTATATTGTAAGAATTTTCACTCTGTCTTCAATACATATTTTTTTTGTTGTAATGTCATAATAACCATTGGGAGAATTTACTATAACATTGGAAAAATGTTGAGGGTAAAATTTTCACTGATTTCCATTAATGCATATATGTTGACAATGGGGATAAATCTACAAACATTCTAATGGAATAACTGGAAAAACTCCACTAAATTTGGTTATACTGTGTACATGTGAGAAGTCAATCTCATGCATTAATGTTTACAAGATGTTTGTGTGTATGTGTGTCTGAATTTCAAGTGCATAGGTTCAAAGAAAACATAATTAACAAAGAACCCATTCCCAAGAGCTACTTAGCAATTCCTACAAAGTACTGTGTATCCTCAACCCTTATTAACTTCAATAGAAGTTGAAGCCAAACAACGTGAAGTAAGATTGGGTCTCAAAATTCCAGCTAATATACATTCCTTCCTGATACCAACAAAAACAAAGTCTGATATGGTCTGTTTAGCTCAGTACTTCTGTGAAGCACAAATTTATTTTTGTCTCTTTACAAGTAATGGTCTCATTAATTACAAAGATCAGTTAAAATATACTTATTTAATAATGATACATAGGGTGTAAGGATCATTTTAAAGTTACTTTTCAATGACAGAGATAAAGTAGATCCCAAAGGGATTTTTAGAAAACACATAATTTTCATATCTAAAAGAAATCATCCTTGCATATATTTGGGGGAAGGGGCAAAAGCATAAATATCTGTACATATGTGCATGTGTGTATGCATATTTTTGTGTTTGTGTGCAAGAAAATCTATAGAAAACTATTTTTTTTTCTTTTACCTCACTTTCACTTCACCTGTGGTTAAATTTATGTAGCAGACTTCCCATTATAAAATATTGTGCACTTAAATATTAGTACTAACTTCAAAAATCTAATATTGATTAATTTTATTTTTTTTTTTTAATTTTTAATTGTGAAATTTAACTAAAAAAAATGTTACCTGGTCTGAATTCAGACTCTTAAAGCTCTATCTACTTCAGTTTTAGGTCATTTTCAAAATCAGAATGGGCTTATTTTCTATAACTAATTTGCATGCAAACAAAATCCTATGGGAGCAGATGAACTTAGAAAAATTCACTTCCAAATTGCAGAAATTATCCTTATTATCATTATTATTGCTGTCATTTACACACCTATCAATGTGTAATCTGGAAGTACTTTAAATGGTTGAAAATGTGAGAAACTGACATTAACCAAATAGGATAATCAAATACTTGATGTTGCAATCCCCACACACATGCCCACACATACATGTGCAGACACACACACAATGTGATCTTAAAAGTAAAATAAAATAGAATTGATCATAATATTAAATTTCAGAAATTGTGGTTAGTGTAAATCTAGGAACACTTTGCTCCTGGTTTCAGAAGTGACCAAATTAGTTCTTAAATAGACATCAGGTAGGAGGTAAGTCCAAAACTGAAGGCTGCAGTAAGGATAGAACTCTGTTTTTGCCAACACACAGAGAGACAGTATATAAACATTCTGGAAGAATGGAGCTAGCACAGAGTCAGTAAAACCTTCATAGGCTTCAACTATGCTTCATAGATTGCAGTTAGAATTATGAACTGACCAAGAAGAAATAGAAAGATAAAAGATGCTGAAATACTGTCACATTTCACCTCAGAAGCAATCTTTATTTTTGGAAAAGAAAAATATTCCTAACACAATCTGAGTACAGATCCACAGTAGAAGCATTTTGGAAAAATCCTTCAGAGACATAACTAAGCAGTTAGGATCTTGCTGTTTCTACTCTCATAAAAATTTTGATGCGCTTTGGCCATCAAATATATTAATAAAAAGTTTTTTGAATGCTTACATTACCTGGATAGTTAAATGTAATATGAACTAAGTTCAAATCTTCTGCTACTTTCATAATCAGTTAATATCATATTTGTTATATTCAATACATAACCATTGCAGACTTCTAAAAAATTTACTTTTCTGGGAAAAAAACAGAATAATAATCTAGACATATAGTAAGGACAAAGACTACATTTGAGACATGACAGAGGAGACAGCTGATGAGTGTCACTATGGCAGTAGTGAAATGAGTACACCTCATTAAATCACAGAATCATAGAATGGTATGGATAGGAAGGGCCCTTAAAAATAATATAATTCCGATCCCTCTGCCATGGGAAGAGACATCTTCACCAGACCAGCTTGCTCAAAGCCCCGTCTAACCTGACCTTGAATGCTTCCAGGGATGGGGAATCAACAAATTCTCTTGACAACATTTTCTACCCTCTAGTAAAGAATTTCTTCCAAATATCTAATCTAAATCTATCCTCTCTTTGTTTCAACCCATTACTCCTTGTTCTGTCACTACACTCCCTCACAAAGAGTCCCTCTCCTGCTTTCCTGTAGTCCACCTTTAGGTATTTGAAAGCTGCAATGATGTGTCCCTGGAGCTTTCTCTTCTCCAGCCTGAACAACCCCAAATTCCTCAGCCTGTCTTCATAGAAGAGGTGCTCCGGCCCTTTGATCATCTTTGTTGCTCTCCTATGGTCTCCTGAACACAGTGCTTGAGGTGGGGTCTTACAAGAGCAGAGGGGGAGAATCTCCTCCCTTGACCTGCTAGCCACACTTCTTTTGATGCAGCCCAAGATACAACTGATTTTCTGTGCTGTGAGCGCATATAGCCAGCTCATGTTGAGCTTCTTGTCAACCAACACCCCCGGGTCCTTCTCTTCAGGGAAAGGAGTTTAGTTTACAGGTAGCCTTATTCAAATTGTAAACAAAATGCAGAATAGGCCAGATCCCTTTCAACAAGGTATTGCTCTGAAAAATGATCAATCTTTTTTTTTTTTTTCCTAAATCTGACTAATTTTCTTGCATTTGTTTCTCAATGTATTTTAATTTTATCTGTAACAGATGTACTCTGTTCATATAGAACAGTATTATTACTTTTAGTAAAATTAAGAAAGAAAATGAACATAATTTAGGAAAAGTCATCAGGTGACAAAACACTTCTTGAATATTGTGGAAGGGACTTTCTCCTCATTTGTTACCCAGGCTTTTTCTGGGCAGACTTTCTGGACAGAGGCATCAGTTGGGAAACTCTCTGGTAGATTGGTTATCGTACCTTGTAGGCAGCCTGAAATTTTATGACCACTTCAAAATGAAAGGTATTTGTAGATTTTCTAGTTTTATCTAGCTAGAAGATGTGCTAACTCTAGTGAAAAGGCTGTGGTACAGCATTTAGGTATATTTAGACTTTATCTGCAGAATTTAGGCATTTTCATTGCCCTTGCTAACACAATCTAAAGAAAAATCATCATCCTGACTGTTGAGAAACAGCCTAGTGGGTAGCCCATATGCTTGTTCATTCACATTCGTTCAGTGATGTGGCAGTGATATCTATACATATATCCAAGTCCCACTCTGATTATTTAGGCTGTGGTGTAACTACATGTAGGGAATTTATTCTCTACAGAATATATGCATTATTATTTTGTTTTTAAAGTCAGCACTGCACAGCTCCTAAATACAGCCTTGCAGTTGCATGCTTTGACTTTATTTGACCATAATTTTATAACAAAATTTTTATTTTTTTCTCTTAAATATTAATGAAGTCCACTACCAGAGATTATCAGTAAATTTCAGGTTCCAGAGTATGTAATTTTATGTGTTTAAAATTGTTCTTGTAAGGCATGTAACGTTTTTTTAATTGATGGTTAAGATTTATGAAACTGACAGGTTAAATAGGACAGCCTGGAGCCTGTTTCTGGATCCAGAGATTTCAAACCTGAATCACACTGAAAAATTCCTAATGTGTTTTGCATGTTTTGTGGAGGAGAGTGAATACAAGGCAGGAGGAAATAATTTATTTTTGGCACAATTTTTGTAAACAGCAGTTATTCTAATGAAATTCCCTAGCTGTCTTATGTGTTCCTCACCCATGGCTAATGGTTGATAAGTTGATTGCTTATGAATTTCTTTGTTGGCCCAGAGGGCTTTGTGGCAGCAGGGAACACTTGAAGAACAAGACATGTTTCTCTTTTCACTTGCCACAACATCCCTGGAGTGTGTGTTACAGTACCTTGCTCTAAAAGTGAAAGTGTTGGAGAAGTGCTCCTTCGGCTTTGTAGACAGGGACCCCCATGGACATAATTTGGACTATAATTAGTGGTTGCAATGTTCAGGCTCCATTACCCAGTACAATTCTGTGCTACAGTTGCTGTCTCTTTTGACTTTTAGATTCTCTCTGTGTCAATTTTCTTTTTCTGTCTTCCACGTGTGATGTTTTAGAGAAAAGCCTTTAAATTTTGCCTGCATTTCAGAAATGCCACTAAGCAACATTCCTGGATTTAAAAGTAAATGTAAACCTTTTGGAAAAAAAAAAAAAAAAAGATGCAGTTATGACATGATACTAATTCCATATCCGATAAAGTGTTAGATTAAATCTTTAGAAATATTGTAAACATTTGGGACAAAGTCAAACCTTACCACATGGGCATAATTGAAGTCAGAAGTTTGTCCTTAGGACTACACTCTTCCTGAAGTTCCCAATTATTTTAATAGGATTATATGTATAAGTTGAACAAAGATAAATTCATACAAATCAAATAGATTGTAAAGGAAAATTATTTAGTTTTGCTCCATGCTTACTTTTAAAATCAATGCCTACAATTTTTCTCTTTACTCCTACTTTTCAAACTTATTTGATTTTTTTTTAATGCCATAAATGTTGGAAATATTGGAATTATATATATATATATTTACATATTAATCAGGGGAAAAAAAAGTTAACAAATTTGAAAGTGAAAAGGAAAAGACAGGAAAGATTTGTGAGATGCAGCTCTGTGTCATAAAGATGGAATAGAACTAGAGAGGGAACATATTTTTATTTTAGTTTAGTTCAGTTTAGTTTAGTTTAGTTTATCTGAGGGCAGTATTAAAAGCCACTTTTCAAGGTCTTTTAGAACATTCTACTTTAAGAAATTTTCTATTTTAAGAGAATATCGTGCTGGAAAGCCCAGGCTCAAGTAAAATGATTTTTTTTGTGTGTGTGTGTGAAATTCTATTTAATCTCTGTGGCACTGTACTGACCTGCATAAAGGTGGCAAAGCTACCTCTTAGCTTCAACATCTATTCCTGTAACACAGCCTCAGCAGTCAGTTTCTAACAGTTCCTCTGATAGAAAGACCTCTTATAGAATACTTTATCATTTAATAGCCAAAATAGCAAGGAAGAAAGGACATTTGCTCAGTCTGAACCTCACCACATCAATTCTGCATGGTCCCTACACTAGTGTCCTCAGTATTGAGAAGAAGGGCATTTAGAGGAAAGTAAACCTGAAATAATCCTTTTATTATTCAAAGAAATTTTGTACAGGGTCGTCCTGCTGTAGCTGATATTGTTATTGTGTATAAATAATACCTTTTGTATCAAATCTAATTGTGCTAATATTTTCAGTGAAATTACTGTTGCAATGGTCCCAGGAAGCTCAGAAGTAGACTGGCTACATAAAAATATTTTTTCTACTTGGGGATGTTTTGTCTAGTTAAGTTATAGCGCAAAGTGGCAATTCTGAAGCTATTCTATAGGATTCAGCTCTGGAAGAATTCTCTTGAACCATCCAGCTGTGTTCTGTTACAAACAGGCATGTCTCAAACCTTTTCATTAAAAACCTTTCATTAAAAGTATTTCACCTAAAAATGGTTAAATCTTCTGTCTGTATATATTTATATGTATAAAAGCATTCTCAAACTCATTGAACTGAGTGTATGGTGCAAACTTTCTTCTACCTTTCTGGGCAAATTAATGGCCAGACACCTGTTCTTGCTTGTGCCACCTAAGCCCAGATGTATTAGTCTCCTCTCAGATGGTATCTTTCTATTTATCTGATTTTTGTTATTTTTCCCTTACTTTCCAGTGAAATTGTTATTTAGTAGTACAAGAATGTGCCCATTTCCCTGGGGGTACTTAAGGAAAGGGTGGATGTATTACTTACGGACATGGTTTAGTGGATTATATTGGTGGTAGGGGGAGAGTTGGACCAGATGATCTTGGAGGTCTTTTCCAACCTTAATGATTCCATGATTCTATGATTATTCAGAGTATTTTAGATGAGTCTTAACAGCTCCTCATGCTGTAATGTTATTAGTTTCCATATCTTCATACAGAATACATTACTCAAATCATTCTAAAATGACAGTTCTAACAATATCATACTAAGCTTTCACAGTCATTTTGCAACTGATCACAGCTGCTGTTTTCAGCTGATGAGATCCCATTTTCTTGTAGAAATATTACTCGTTAGCAGTGTTAGTTTACACTTGCTACTGTACATTCTAATTCCATTAACCCTGCTGCCTCCAATCTTCAAGGTAATCTAAACCTTTTAATGTGCTATTCTGGCCTTCTCCTGTAAAGATTGCATAATCAGCAGATTTATTAACATTTTTTTTTTTTTTTTTTCGTTTACTAATGTAAGTGTTGCAAATATTAAAATGGTTGTCTCAAATTTCAACCCTGAGAATCTTCCCTAAGGAAGGTATCTGCCATTTCAGCATCATTGCATAGGTAAATTCTTTCTAGTTTGTTTATTAAAGCCTGCCTTTACAATTTCATGAGTAAATTTCCTTGTGTTGCTATTTTAAATGCTTAACCAAACCTAAGTAGCTTATATCTACTGCAATCCTATTGTCTACAAGATAAAATATCAAAGCAAATACAATGTTTACATAGCACAGTTTAGATACATAATTCACATAAAAAGTTATCTTATTATCTCCCCCCCCCCTGCCCCCCCCGCAGAACTTTAAGATCAGCCTAACAGGTATATACCTTTCTGAATCTTTTATTTCTTTTGTCTTCACCACAGGAATTTCATGGCCTTTCCTGCATACATAGAGTATATTCTGACTGCTTAACATAATAATAATAATAAATGTTATTTGACAGTTATATACTATTTATTCAGGATACAGGTATGTAACTTCAAACTCACTCAGACATGAATGCATTAATTTCCTTGAGATTTTTTTTTTCTTCTAATTCACTCACAGTAACTCCCATTTTCATAAGTTCCATTTGCCATCTCTTTGTTTGTTCTTCTCCATGCTGTTATGTTTACTGTAAACTGTAGCAATTTTGTATGTAATAGAGGCAATCTTACATATATTTGCTTGAATTTTGGGGTTTTATCATTAATCTGTACCACATCCTCACTTCATTTTACCATCCTTTTTTTTTTTTTTTATCTGAATTTTTTTTTTCATTGAATATCATTTTCAAAACATACATTGGTTCCACTTTTGGCAATTCTTTCCTTCAATTCTTCAATTTTTCAATTCCTTCAATTTCTTCTTAAGTTTTGACTTTTTTTTTCCTGCTCCTTTGTCTTATGCCTCTTTATTTATGCCTCTTATGCCTCATTTAAAAAAAAAAAAAAAAAAAAAAAAAAAAGATTTGCAGGTTTAACTTCAGTTAAGAGGTTGGTCTTCTAAAGAGATCTAGGCTTCTTTCAATATATTTATTTATTTATTTATTTATTTATTATTTTTTATTATTTTTAGCTTCAAATTAAATAAATATTAACCTAACTTTACATTCAAACTTAACTCATTAGTTCTCATTAGAACTAATGCTACTCATTAGAAACATAGGTATAGGTCTGTGCTTTATTTAAACTTGACTTTTAATTCACCTGAATAAACATGTCTGATGTCACTTCCAGAGATGAAAAAGTAGATGTCTGGTACCTATGTGGGAAGTCCTTATGTGCAATAGACCCCATGCATTGCGGATGCCCCAGATTTACCGGACACATAGGTGGAGCTAAGACTGAATGTACACTGAGATTTAGGTTATTATAAATGTTTACATGTACCATGTAGTCCGTATTTCTGAGGATAAATTCCGCCTTATGGACAAGTTTACTAATGACACCAATAACACAGCAAGTTCAAGGATCAAAGAGAGTCCATCACCCTATATTACTTTCTGTTCATCTCTGTTTTCTTTTCATTGAACTATATGCATCCTGCAGGAACCAGATTTGTTGTTATACGATGTATAATTCTTGTGGGTCAAAAAATCACTTTGGGTTTATTTAAAATTTCCAGTCATCCAGAGCTATAGAATACTCCCAACCAAAATCTAAAGTCCATTCCCACCATCCTCTCAGTGCAGTAGGGCTGACAACGGCCACTCATGATGTTTTGTCCCCAGACTGACCTTTAACAGACACTTGCATGAGTTTGCTGCCATTGAAGGCAAGAAATTTGTCATTGTACAGCTAAGTTGTTATCCAGCTCACTTCAAAAACTCAATAAGCTACAGACAGTCAATAGACTTACCACATTACAAATTAAAACAAACCAACTCAGCAATAAACAGTGCCTCCCCCCCCAAAAAAAAAAAAAAAAAAGATCACCTGATTTGAAAAAAACATAGTTGGCTTCTTGACCAGTATGTAAAACCATAAAGGTAATCAACACTTACTGAATATAATTAGGTTTAACCACTGTCCATCCAGCCTTCCATGCTACCCTGTCCATGAGATTAATCCTTCCCTTACTGAAAAGTTTCAATTATTATTTTATAAGCAAAAACATTTACTTTATGTAATTAAAACTATCATAAAATATGAAAATAGTTATAAGATTTTCTTCCCCATTAGTTAATTCCTCTTTGAGTTATTCATACCCTGTGTATTTTTTCATTTATTTGTTCTAAACCTACCAAGTATTATTTGTTATTACTTTATTTATTTATGATGAATTAATTAATTAATTTATAATGAGAAATAACTTGTTACAAAAGAGGACACTGCATAGTTACTGAGTATTAGGAGATTTTTACACCACAATATATATGCATATTTTGGATTATGCTGTGATGTTTGGTTTTGTATGTTTCTCAACAAGGTGATAGATACTAATGGAAGTATTTAAAAAATAACAGAACAGTTCCCTGACCAGTTCTTGCTAACTTTTCCTGTTTCAAAATGTAATCCCACATAAAACTCATAGCAAAAATAAAAATATTCAAAGCACATCCAAGAAATCAAACTAGTATTGAATTTATGATAGTTTATCTCCTCTCAATTAGTAGCACCTTAATTAAAAATACTGATCTGACTGTGTTATCTTTGGTGCTCAGAAAATCTTTTCTGAGGAGCATATTTCTGAAATAAAAAGACGGATTGTACACCATCAAAAATTAAGCAGTGCAGACTAATAGATAAACAATTCACTGCTAGGGTAAAAATTGTCTACACTAACCAAAGAACAGATCATAAGTGAGATGAATGGTGGGTTTTGATCAACCAGAAGTCAATAAGGTCATAGAATCATAGAATATCCAAGCTGAAAGGGACCCACAAGGATCTGACTCCTGGGTCCCCAAAGAACCATCTCTCCCCCCCAAAAATAATAATAAAAATAAAATCAGAACGTGTCCAAACACTTCTTGAACTCTGTCAGGCTTGGTGCCATGCCCACTTCCCTGGGGAGACTGTTCCAATGCCCAACCACCTTCTTGGTGAAAAAAGACTTCCTGATATCCACCCTGAACCTTCTCTGTCACTTCAAAGTTTCAAGCCATTCACTCTGATCACCAGATCAGATTCACTCTGATCTGGCTGGTCACCAGATAGAAGACATCAGTGCCTGCCCCTCCACTTCCCCTCATAAGGAAGTTGTAGACCATGATGAAATCTGCCCTCAGTCCCTCTTTTCCAGGTTGAACAAGTGACTTCAGCTGCTCCTCATATGTCTTCCCCATCCTGTTGCCCTTCTTTGGACCCTCTGTAACAGTTTTATGTCTTTCTTATACTGTGGCACCCAAAACTGCACACAGTACTCAAGGTGAGGCCACACCAGCACAGACCAGAGCAGGACAAACACTTCCTTCAACTGGCTAGCAATGCCGTGCTTCATGCACCCCAGGATATGTTTGGTGTCCCTGACTACCAAGGCACACTGCTGGCTATTTTTCAGCTTGCTGCCAACCACAACCCCCAGATCCCTTTCTGCAGGGCTGATCTCCAGTATCTCATCCCCCAGTCTGTATGTATAACCAGGGTTGCCCCTTCCCAGGTGCAGAATCCAGTATTTGCTCTTGTTAAGCTTCATACTGTTGGTGATTGCCCAGCTCTCTAATTTGTCCATATCTCTCTGTGAGGCCTCATCACCCTCAATGGAGTCAGCAGCTCCACACAGTTTGGTATCATCTGTGAACTTGATCAAAAAGCCTTCAAGTCCTACACCCAAATTGTCTATGAAAATATTGAAGAGGGCTGGTGCTAAAATGGAGCCCTGGGGAACCCCACCAGTGACAGGTCGCCAGCCTGATCTAATCCCATTTACAAGAACACTCTCGGCCTGACCCATCAGACAATTGTTCACCCTTCTTATTATGCTTTTATCTAACTGTATTCTGGTCATTTTGTCCAGAAGAATATTGAGAGAGACAGTATTGAAAGATTTACTGAAATCCAGAAAGATTACATCAACTGGCTTCCTTTGGTCAACTAGCTGGGTGATCTTGTCATGAAGGAAATTAAGTTTGTTAGACATGATCTTCCTCTAGTGAACCCATGTTGGCTCTGACCAATGACTGTGTTGTCCTATAGGTGTTTTTCAAAACTTCCCAGAATAATCTTCTTCATATTTTTTTCCAGGCACTGAAGTGAGTCTGACAGGCCTGTAATTGTCAGGATGTTCTTTCTTGCCCTTCTTGAAAACTGGGACCACATTTGCCAGTTTCAAGTCAACTGGGGCCTCTCCAGATTCTCAAGACCATTGGAAAATAATTGAGAGAAGTCCTGTGATGACATCAGCTGGCTTTCTGAGTACCCTGGGATGAATCCCATCCAGACCCATGGACGTGTATGGATCCAGGTGGAGCAGCAAGTTCTGTCCAAGTTTGGGGATAACTGGGAGTTTATAGTTCCTGTAATCACAGTCCTCCAACTCAGGGCAGCTGGGGTCCCATAGCCCATCACTGGTGTTGAAGACAGAGGCAAAAAATGCATTAAATGCCTCTGCTTTATCTGTGTCCCTGTTTGTTAGGTGACTGTCCTCATCAAGTATCAGACCAATGTTTGCTCTGGTCCTCCTTTTCCCATTAACATACTTAAAAAAAAAGCCTTTATTATTGTTCCCCACACCCTGGCCAGCTTCAACTCTAAATGGGCTTTGGCTACACGGGTTCTCTCTACAAAGGCAAGCAGTATCCCTGTAGTCCTCCCTTGTTGTCTGACCTTGCTTCCAGCAGCCATACACTTTCTTTTTCTACCTAAGCTCTTGAAGAAGATTTCTGCTCAGGCAAGCCGGCCTTCTGCCCCTCCTGCTTGACTTCTGACATTTTGGAATTGCCTGTTCTAGTGCTCTTAGGAGGTGGTACTTAAAAACCAGCCAGCACTGGTAGACCCCAATGACTTTAAACATAGTTTCCCAGGGGACCTTACTAAGTAGTTCCCTCATAAGCCTGCTCTCTCCATATCCAGGGTTGAAGTTTTTGTGGTTGTTTTCCTCCTGTCACCAATGATTTTAACTTCAACTACCTCATCGTCACTATGGACAAGGTGACCACTATTGCCACTTCACTCACAAGTCCCTCCCCCTGTTCACAAGCAGCAGGTCTAGGAGGGCACCTTTCCTACTTGGCTCTCTTAGTACCTGTACCAAGAAGTTATCATTAAGGTTCTTCAGGAATTTCCTGGACTTGTTTGTCTCAGCTGTGTGATGTTCCCAGTTGACATCTGACAGGTTGAAGCCCCCCGGAAGGTCAAGTATTCAACTGAAAGAAGTCACACACACACACACCGAAAAAAAACAAACAAAAACAATCAATCAAACAAACAAACACAAACAAAACACCATGAAACAATGCAAAACTGCAAACTCTGGTTTCTACCTTTGACAACTTTGGTGATTTTCCCCTGAACAGTATCACCTTAATGAATTCCTGAAATTCCCACAGATGTTTGAATTTCAGCTACTAAAATAAAGAGTGGTGTATTTATCTAGAAAACAGTTGGTTTGGTGCTTAGGGACATGCTCTAGTGGGTGACATTGGTAGAAGGGTGATGGTTGGACCAGATGATCTCGGAGGTCTTTTCCAACCCTGATGATTCTATGATTCTATGATTCTATACATTGTTCTTCATAGACATATATACATATATAACTGGGAAAAATAATAATGTTTTACAGTAAGTTGGCATGCTTCTGCCAACATGTAACTGTAGCCTATAGTATCTTGTATGCTACCAGAGATATGACAAATGAAAATTACGTATTACACAGTAGCCATTAGTGTAGTGTAAGATTAGTGTAGCCATTCCAGTTGATGGAAACAGAATAATTTATATGTGGAAGACCTAACTATGTTTTAGAGCTAGAAAAAAAAAAAAAAAAAAAAAAGTTATATTTCAAATATTATTACTATTTTTTGTTTGTTTGTTTGTTTGTTTTTGTCATTGAATGTGGGATTTTTCTTTTCAGCAATATTTCTCATTAGCTGATTCTTGTTTGCATTCATTGAGAGAATAATATTCTATACATGAATAATATTGCAGCTACTGGCATCTAGAAAGCTAAATATAGTATCCCAAATAAAAAGGAAAAAACAGAAAAGCAAAAAAAAAAAAAAAAGCAAAACAAACAAACAAACAAAGAAAAAAAAACACACCACCAAAAACTAAAACAAATACTTCCTAGAAAAAAGATTTAATGAAAACTGAAATAATAAATTATTCCGAAAACTGAAATAATAAATTATTCCAATTGAACATTCTTTTTCTGGAAACAATATCACACTGGTCATTTTTATAATGAATGCAAATATACTTGAACATATTTTTTATAATTAATCCAAGTGAGTTTTTCAGGTCCCCACTACCATGTTTAATGGCAATTCATTATGCCAACAAGAGCCCAAGAGCAGGGTGAAATCTACAGGTGAAGCCTGTAGAAAGGAGAACTTTACAGACCAGGGAAAAACAGTTTTTAAAGGCTTGATCATGTTAATTTTTGCATTTTCTTAGAAATGGTCAAGGGTACATTCATGATGTACCATGATGTCAATGGCTGGAGATGAGTCTCATTTCAGAATTTCTTGGGAGAGTTAGAATGGTAAGTTATTACAATTTTTAAAAGGGGTGAAACAGTATATTTTCAACTTATCTCACATGTAGAAAATATATATATTTATATATATAAATAAATATATAAATTTATTTATATATATTTATATATATAAATATATATATAAATTATATATATATTTATATAAATTTATATATATAATATATATAAATATATAAATATATTTATATATATTTATATATATAAATATATATATATATATTTACATGGAAGAAAAGGGGAATAACATTTCCATCTGGACATTGATATATAAAATCTAAATGAAGACATTTAAATATTGCAACATCATAAATATTGAAAATAACATCTTACAATAGTACAATTGAGCACTTTATTAACCCAGTCTACCTGGATAATGATTTAGCACATACATTTAACTAACAGTAAGAGATTAGGACAGCAATATGGGTACATTGTAAATGTCGGGATCAATTCTAAAGAAGAAAATGATGACTGGTGGACCTATGTCTTTCATATTACATTTTCTTTACAACTCAGAGATATTGTAAATAAACATCAACTGGAAAACAGCAAAGTAATTAATTTAACTCATAGCAGTTACATGGGAATCCTTAAGTATGACTTCCAAAAAGTACCAAAAAAAAAAAAAAAAAGCACAATCAAAAACATACACAATCTTGAAGCTTTCTTTCCATGTTTTCAGCACCATTTATCTTCCCATTTTTGCTATCTAAACTGTAAAAGCATCCTGTAGAATGTAAGTTTGTGCATTCCTCTTGAGCTTCAGGTAGTCCCATTAATTGATGCATTAACATTTCAGACCTAAGGTTTAATATGTCATGGCTGGGGTAGGTTTTGGTCAGCATATCACAACTGGATATCAATCCACAGGAAGGGAAGAAATAAAGGAGGAAAAAAAAAAAAAAAAGACAAATTAAAATTTCATTCATTCTATGTCAGCCTGTTTCTGCAATCATTGACCCTAATGGTGAATCATGTCTCCAATTATTTTGATAAATCTACTTTACCTTTATAGAATTATAACCATAGCAACATTCTCTCTCCATAATAGGGAAGAATTTCCATTTTCATGCCTATAAGGGTAAGGGATGATGACAAAATAGTGAGAAGGGCTAGTTTTGTTCATCTTTGATCTTGCGTAGAATAACAGACATATAGGAATGTAAACAGTGATGCATTATGACCAGAGCTGTATTCAGAATTAAAATCATTGGACTGGTTAGAACTGTTGACTGTACTCAGGGTAATTACAATAACAAATTAATTGTGCATTAAAATATATGGGAGAGGTAGTTTTTTTTTTTTTTTTAAACTAGTGTTTTCTACTTTTTCTTTTCTTTTTTTTTTTTTTCCTTGTATTTTAATTTATTTATTTTATTTATTCATTTATTTTTTTTCCTAGAGTAATGGTATTAATGCAGTTGGTATACACATACTGTATAAACTATATATATATATATATATATATATACATGCTGTAAATACACAGTCCTGTATTTACCACTTAAGTGAATTAATAAATAAAAGCATATTTCTATTAAGACAGAAAAATTTCGTGTGGAAGAGGAGCATTAATCTTTGGTTTGCAATGGTAAGCTCTTCTATGTACCTATTTCTACTGTATCCAACTTCAGAAGTTTAAATTTAAGCAGAAACCTCTAGGAGGGCTCACAGCCCTTTTTATATTTTGTAATTTAATAAAAAATGAGGCTTGGGGAGGGGGGGGAATGATTAAAATCAGTATCAAATAAAACAACACAGTGATTAAAATCTCATTTTGCAGGGTCCTGTCTTTCTTGTCTTTAGATAACTAGAGTAATAGCCGCCTTCAGCAAAGTGGTAATAACTATTTCAGTACTAGTATTCCCAACAGCAGGAGCTGTGCCTTGACAAAGGAATATGGAGATCTAAGCACAACATTATTCAGATCTTAAAAAACACGTCGTAGGATGGTGAGAACATGGCTGCCAGGCTTCTTCTTTTTTTTTTTTTTTTTTTTTTTTTTTGCCACCCTATTTTTCCCCCTCCCATTTTCCCCCTCTGAAAAATTAAGGCAATGAATATAATATAATATAATATATATATGCATATATATATATTATATATATGCAAATGAATATAAATGACACTAAAAATACTGAAATTGTCATTTATGAGCCAGGACTGTCTCTGAGCTATACCCAGAGTTCTGTTGCTCAAACACTGCATCCACCATTTCAGGGTGGAAAACAGCAACAATTCGCATCTTTACCTTTCTCTATTTCTTCTTTATTTAGAGAAAAAATATGTATTTTGGTTTCTTAAATTTTATCTGTGAAGAGAAAACCTGCTTGGCATTTACAGCCTCAAAGTAATGGTTCTTCTTCTAAATTTGTATTTTGTATGTCAAATACAAAATGGACACGTCTAAAAATCAAAACATATGTAATAATGTGTTCATTCCAATTCAACTTGTTTGTTGACTAAAGAAGTTCAGAATATTAATGCAGGGTGTAGAAGTTTATATCCCCTGGGTAATCAAAGGAATAACATAGAAATAATGGATTAATGCAGTACAAACCTTGAAAAATACATTAGACGTTCAGGTAGAATTTCAGACATGGAAAAAAAAAAAGGCATGAGGGCTGTATACATGATGACCTGGGAAGCACCCAGATACTGTGATAATGAGTGTTGTATGAGGATTCCAGAATATACCTGCTTACATTACATCTCTAGAGAGAACAACAACAACAGCAACAACAACAAAACTTTTTCTTTTTTTCATCCTGATTGATTTGCATAAAAACTGAATTGAAAAGATTTAAAATAAGGGAACATTGAAGAATTTACAGATTTTGACCTAGATTTGGACCTAATTTTCCTCCCTGCTATTTTATGTTTGGATGAAGAAAAAAATAATAATTGTGGAAGATCTTTTAATAGATAAAAGTATAACTGTATACTGTTATTTCTTTCATAGAGTGGTAACATCCTGCTTGAACCTCACTATCCAGTTTTGCAGTTGGAGCCGGGACAGGAAGGAAGACGGTTATACCTCTGGCCAGCAATAGAGAGTACACAGTCTCTACTCTTTCAAGATCAGGACAAGATCGGATCTTTTAGCCAGCTGTGACTTTGACTGGCAATCTCAAACCATAAGAACAGTCCATAAGAGCTGTTGCTGTATGCTGTTGTCACTTGGTTTGGAGTACAAGAGTGGATTTACTACAGTAGTAATATTGACACTGGGAGTAATTTGTAGATGCCTAAACCAGAATAACCTTCCTCCTGACTCTGAACCTAGCCTAAGCTGTCACTCTTCTTTTGAACATACATCCTATATATATATAGCTTTACTAGCTAGTAGCAAGCTAGTAGCTACAGGCACTCACACTCACTGTAAGGAAAAAAATTAAATAAATAAAAATTAACTCCATGCTGCATAATCAAAATGGATAATACTGGAATAAGCGAATGACACTTTGTTCCTCAAACTTGTTCCCTGCTCCAGCGTGAGGTCCCTCCATGGGGACCCTGTTCCAAACATGGGTTCTTTCCATGAGCTGCAGTTCTTCAAGAAGCGCTCCAGTGTGTGTACACCCCATGGGCCCTGGTTCCTGCCAGAAAACCTGCTTCGGTGTGTGCTGTCCACAGGCTGCAGTTTCCTTCATGGCAAACCACCTGCTGCAGCATGGGGTCCTCCATGGGCTGCCAGGGGCCCGCCTGCATCACCAGAATCTGCTCTAGTGTCTACAGCACCCTCTCCCTCTCCTTCTTGTCTGACCTTGGTGTCTGCAGGGCTGTTTCTTTCACTTTTTCTCCTCACTCCTCTTTGCTGAACAGTTTGTTGTTGTTGTTGTAGTTGTTTTGCTTTGTTTTGTTTTAACCTTTTTTAAAATACATTTTCCCATCATCACTACCAACTTGAATGATGGGCTCAGCCATGCCCTGTGGTAGGGCCATTATAGAGCCAGATGGAGCCAGCTGGAACTGCCTGCCCAGCATGGACATGTCCCTGCCTCTCTTACAGGGGAAACCGTGGCAGCCTCACCATAGCCAACACTGCCACATAAACCTAATCACATTTTTCTTTCCTAAAATAGGATGGCACTTTTGAAGTAGAATGTATAGATAACTTTTCTCTTCATAGGAAATATGCTGAATGCTTCATTAAAAAAAAAAAAAAAAAAAAAAAGAAAAAAAGGAAGAGGAGAAGAAAAAGGAAAAGGAAAAGGAAAAGGAAAAGGAAAAGAAAAAAGAAAAAGAAAAAGAAAAAGAAAAAGAAAAAGAAAAAGAAAAAGAAAAAGAAAAAGAAAAAGAAAAAGAAAAAGAAAAAGAAAAAGAAAGAAAAAGAAAGAAAAAGAAAGAAAAAGGAAAAGGAAAAGGAAAAGGAAAAGGAAAAGGAAAAGGAAAAGGAAAAGGAAAAGGAAAAGAAAAAAAAGAAAGAAAAAAAAAAGAAAAAGAAAACGGAAAAGAAAAGAAAAAATGAAAAAAAGAAGAAAAGAGTGGAAGTCATCTCTCTGCTATGGACTGGGGAGTTTCATCACATCCACAAGACTTCTCAGATTAACTGTAACCCCCCGTAGTAGCAACATTTTTTGAAAAAAAAAATAAAAATAATGATATATATACATATAAATACATATACATATATATACATATACATATATACATATATATGTATACTTATACATATATAAATATATATATATATCCTGACAGCATCAGCAATAGTCCCAGGAAAAGATCAGAAACACAGGATGTGCCATGGCAGAGGGAGCAGAGAGTGGAAGATGAGAGTAAAAAGCACCTGACAGAACGAAGATGTGGTATGAAGTTGTGGGCAGCAGACTTCTGGGAGGGGAGGTCTCCTGAGGTAGACTTCCTTTTGCATTACCTGTGCTCTAATCTACACAAAAGGAGATGGGCGCAGACATACACTGAGTTTATTTCATGTTTTTCAGAGATAACTCCCAGGTTATACATTTGAAAATACAGCACAGTAGAAAATGGAGTGGCCTTAAAAGATTTATGTTTAATTCTGCTGTGTGCAATGCCTACAATCAAGACAGACTTGAAACAATAGATCCTCTCACAAATCCTCTTTCAGCAGACACTCTAATGTGGCTTTCCCGTTTTGGGAATATCTGTTATGCATGAAAAAGTATAGCAGAACTGTGATTAGTTGCACCTCTTCTTTGACTATCTACAAGGAGTGCGGTACTGTTGCGCATTTAGAAATATATGGTACATTTTAAAAAGTTATATTGATAAACACAGATGAGAATTTTTCATCAGAGCATTTTAGATCAGCAAGTTAGTAGCAAGTTAGTTTAGGTCAGTGATAGAAATGAATCATTGTTAGAACAAAAAAAAAAGAAAATTAAACATTCAAAAATGATGTACGTTTGCTTCTTAGTTATGAAAAAACAAACAAACAAAAAACCACCACCACCACCAACAACAACAACAAAAACATTATTTTGTTTGAGAACAGATATATCATCCTACAAATGTAGGACATATGCAGATCAGTGTATAGTTAGGCAGGATGTCTCAATTGCCCTCGCTGAGAGGCCCTGCCCTGCCTGCCTCATTTGGAGCAAGCCCCTGAGCCCCAAGCCATGAGACTGAGCTTGGGCAGAGACTGACAGCCAAAGGCTGAGCTGAGATGGATCCCAAGGCCATTGAGCAAGGTGAGGTGGGAAGCCCCAGGGGACATTGGTACCTCGTACTGTTTGTGCCCTCAGGGTTCTGGCACTATGTACCCTTGAGTTTCTCACTTCAATGCCTGAGGGTGTCTTTCTCCCATCGCTTAATGATTCTTCAGGAACCGTCAGAAACAACAGAGATCATAGAACTGGTCCTTAGCAAGATGGAGTTCTTCAAGTAAGAGGAGCTGGGAAGTTTGGCATCAACAGAAAACTGGTTTGTTGGTGTTTCTCGACTGCTAGTGCTTATATGCACAATTTTAATATATCATTAAGATACACTTTAAAATGAACTCTGCAACTAGAATCCACTGTAGTGGTTTGAAACAGCATTCCTTCTAAGATGGTTTTACATCTAATTTGGGAGCAACAACACAGATATGGACAGCAATTAAACACCACATACCTTACTGCTGTCCCTTTTATATTTTACAGCTCAAATGTACACCTGTTCAACAACACCCTTGCCATTTCACTGTCCCTTGTTTTCTGTTTTGTCCTTTCAATCATGTCTGTCTCATTCCAGACACAGTCACGGTGACCTATCACATATTATGTACACATATGGACAAAATAGCTTTTTGATATCAGACATCAAATCAAACTTAACATCTCCAGTGACATAAGTAGAAAAACTGTACTGCTGGCCGGTGCTTTATTTAAGCTCTGTTGGGCAGCCCTGTCAGTGTGCTGATGACTATAAAAATGCTTTAGTTGCAAGGTACTATACAGTAATATAAATGTATTTATATCTTGATTTCCTGGCATCCAGGTAGCACTTACACTGTATATCAGTTGTCTTATTATTATTATTGTTATTATTATTATTATTATTATTATTATTTATTTATTTATTTTTGTAGTGATTCTTCTCTAACCTGACATACATTTGTGTAAATCATTTTAGTTAACAGGCTTTTTTTTGTTTTGATCAATTATATTTTAAGTTACTAACATAAATAAATTACACAGATTTTTTAAAGCCACTTCTTTAAAAGCCATGGATATTCTCTTTGATAATGAGATGGTCACTCTTCACTTACTGTTTTCAATAATAGCTTTAATTGTCATTGCTTTTAGCTTTTCTAAACACATTTCATTCTCATGAATTTTGGTGCCAAAATGAAGATGAATATTTTGTATTACAAAAGCTATGAATACCCTAGAATAAACGCATGAGTCACTGGGATTGATCTCTTCTACTCCGGATAAAACAATGCGATGTCATAGTTGGTGAGGGAAAAAGATCAGTCACATGATTTCTGAAATGGTACCCTAAGTGTATTTCACAACAGCCTTACTCCAGAAAACAAGGTATTAATCAGTACTTGGTCTGTAATAGCAGTCAGTGGTTCAGCTCTCCATAGAAAGTAACTGCAGTCCTTGGAGTAATAAACAGTCTATAAGATTTAAGAAGCTGAATTATGAAAATCAGTTCATAAAAAATTAATTTCCTTCATTTTTAATTTTTACGTTCTAAGAAACCCACTGGCATGAGAACTTTCTCTATTTATCCTTGTCTTTTCCTACTCTCCCTCTTCTTTCTCCCTTTATTTATTTGTTTATTCAGAAAATTGTCAGAGCTGCCAGGCCCTGGGAGTAACAGATAGAACTAACCCTTTCCTCCCTTACCTCACATCTATAGTCACAATGTAAGAACTAATGTATAGGGGAGTAAAAACATTATATCAATGATTTAAGGCTCGAGAATACATATTCTCAGGGAATTCTTTGATGCTGGTTGTATTACCAGGCAGGATTGTCACATCCAAAATGAGAGGTATAAAATGTAATTAGATGCTCAGTCCATTGGAATGCAATGAAAGTTGGTTGCTGCTATATTCTGTTTCTTTGAAAATTGCCCTCAAGTTCTCTAAGAGAAGGATGTTGTTGATTTTTGTTTGTAAAATGTGTTGCAATACAAATCAGTAAGTGGACAAGCAGTTTGAGCAGAAAGATGAAGGAGCAAGAAATTCACCCTTTTGTTAGAAAAAATAAAATAAAATAAAAAATGTTCCTATCTAAACGAGGCATTTCTGATTAAAATTATAGAAAAAAAATAGCGATGTATAAGCTCTTCAGAGGTAGTGCAAAAAAAAAAAAAAAATATATATATATATATATATATATATATATATATATATAAATATAATCCAGCCTGTTCCTTTTGCTTGGAAGGGACTGGTAATGCAGGGAGCTCTCAGTGTTTGTGTAGAGGTGTCAGCAGAGCCAGAAGTATCAGCTGTTTAAAACTATGACATTGCAAAGTCAGAGGGAGTGGATGGCACAGAGGCAACAGCACACGTGTACCTGCATCCACCAACTGGGATGGAACTAATAGCAGCCACCACAACCTTGGCATAACCCAGTCTCTCCTTGATACTTCTCCCTGTAGATAGTAAGTAAATGATTAAGCAATAAGTAACTTGAAAGTAAGAGAAGAATAAACAGGAATTCCCAACAAGAATTTAATTAATGGTAAAGATCCACTGGAAAAAGGAGGCTCAGATATATTTCCAACTGTGTCCAGAATTTATTCTTTAGCCTTGAATAATTATTATTGTTAATGCTAGGCATGGATATGATAATATCTAATACTAATAATATTTTCTTGTCATACACAACTCATAACTGTAACCCCATTAGTGAAGGATGACATGATGTAGAACAGATTCTGGCTGTGTTGCCTCGCTGTATTATAAGGAATAGTTGCACGTCCTATTTTGCAAACATTTAACTATAGCTAGAAATGTTAATGTGGGAAAAAAGAGAGAGAGAGAGAGAGAAAGAGAGATAGTCCATTTGAGAATTACAATACAGTGTTTATCTTTACAAAAAATGACTTTTGCTTGCTAGCAATGGAAAGAAATATACCTGTAAAATGGAACCTGTCAGATAAAAACACCGCATGAGTCCTCAAGTATAAAATGGTCACTGAAATTGTTTTCTGACTACCAGGAGGACAATTGAGATGGAAATCAGCCAAACTAAGAAAGCCCATTTGAATGGCACAAAGGAAATGAGTCCTAAATTTTGTGGCCCACAAGATGTTATTTTCTTTTTCACAACTACTAAAACTATTCATTTATTGATACAGACTTAATAAACTACATGTTTCCCACCAATAATTCTTCATGTGCCAAGTCAAGGGATTTATATCCTGATATTTAGGCCTAAATTTTGTTCTAGAAAGTGCAAAATACAGATCATTTCTTGAAAACTTTTCACAGGACCAAATATTCTAGAAATGTTACTTGTCCCTCCTGTAACACTAAGATCTAGCGGTACAAGGGCTGCAGACAGACCTAGGTATAGGTCTCATACCCACCACTCACAAAACCTCTGCCTCACAGAGGAGAACTCTTCATCACTGGAGATTCTTGACAGTGCTGTAAATTTCCTGCTGTGGTACAGCTGAAAGCTGGAAAAAGAAAAGAAGTCCATAATGCCTAGCGAGTTTTTTGTTTGTTTAATTTCTACAAAGTGAAAATCACACAGTTTTACAATATTATGATTAATCCCTTTCATTCTAGGAAAACATGTTTTTTATTATTCTATGAAAGATTCTCATAGCTGTTGCATGGAAATACAGAATTTTCCACTATAGCATACATGTTGTTTAATCTACAACAGTCACAAGAAAATGAAAAGTTGGGAAAGTTTATTTTTCTTGGACCTACCTCCATTCCTTGGAACAACAACAACAACAACAACAACAACAAATCAAACAAAAACAAAAAAAAATCTTAGCTATGCCTGAAGCTTCATAATTTCACTTTATATTCCTTCTTTTGTTCACTTTTCAAACATTTTTTTTCTTGCCTCCATAATAAATCCATTTATGTTTCGGCAATAATAATCAAGGTAAATGGAAGGTAAAATTAGAAAGAAATGTGTGACATTACTGCTAAGAAATTGTAAATGGGAGTATAAGGTGCACCACAAAAAAATATGACCACAAGATTCACTATTAAATATTAAATTCAGAGTTCAAGTCAGGCCAGTTATGAAGAAATGTTTATCAGGTAAGAACTGCTTAAGTGTAAAAGTG
This sequence comes from Cygnus olor, assembly GCF_009769625.2. NCBI lineage: Eukaryota > Metazoa > Chordata > Aves > Anseriformes > Anatidae > Cygnus > Cygnus olor. Next base: position 37,936,592 of record NC_049198.1, read on the forward strand.
CAGTTTTCTGAAAGAAAACCTTCTCAGAGCGCGAATTTTTGCAGCTGTCTTTATGACTTTTCAGAGCAGTGGACATCAGTTAACTACAAATTAAGAAAGCAAAGACAAAAGAGAAAGCCTATGGAGAAGGCTGTTGTCAAATTTCCCTTAAAATTTAAGAGACTACAAAGAACATCTTAAGGGATATCTTATAGGATAGAGATAAATAGAGATGAGTTCCATTTGTTCAGTTGGACAGTCAGTCAAAATTTATGAAAAGACACAAAACCTGTTTTTAACAAGTCCTGAGTGGAAACAGATAGAAACATTTACATAGTATAGGTGGTATTCTACTTGCCTACATACTTCCTGGAAGTTGTTTAACTCCCAAGTCATTCATTTTTAACTACTCACTATTATCATTGTATTTGTAGTAAGGAATAGTTTGTTAATATGATGTACTGCTGGTGTTTCATTTAAAGCCTTTATATTCAGCCATTTGTAATTTTTATATTACTTTTCATTTCTGTTGATTTTCACATATCTGGGAACAGACCAAATTTTGTTTTGGTTTGGTTTTTGTCTGATTGTTTGTTTTCAGGTACGAACAAGTGACATTTGGTTACTCTTCAGCTAATATTAAGAACATGCTCTGCTGAAAGAAAAGAGATCATCCCCAATTCCAGTAAGGCTCTACAAATGACTGGGAGAAAATTGTGAATTAAGGACACTGATAGGGTTTGGTGTGCACACATGCAAGTAGTGCTACATCATGCAACATACTCGAAACCCTATGGCACCCAAATTAAATCTTGCCAAAAATACCCTGTTTCTTGTGGTCCTATGACCATTCTCATGTCTTGAAATTGTACCATTTGCTATTTTTCTAAGACAGTCTTACTCTGAAATTCTATCTTAATCCACCTGTAATGTCAGTAGCTTTTCTGTTGTCCCACATGTCCACATGTCATGGTCCTGAGGGACTACAAAAGACTATTTATACAATCTTAGCTTAATGAAAGTGACAAAGTGCCAATCAAAATTCATGCCAAGGCATCTGGAATGATATTAACTTGAGCATCAGCTAAGGCTATGGCCAGACAATCCCCACAGAATTAGCTATGTTCATTAAAGATATTACTGATCCCAATTAAGTTGTTAATGTTTGTTGTGTCCCTCTGCCTGTTTGTGCCTGTCCTCTCAAAAAAGCCAGGATGATCATGTAAATGTTACTTTTTTTGATTCAAGGAAATCAGGTATTTCATTTTAGGTAGTGTTCAGCTATACAGTGTTCAGCTATTTATGCTATACAGGTTGGCTTGTGGATGAAGAGTTCTCATCAGTTTGACCCCCATCAGCAGAAGCACAGATAACAGTGTCTTGTATCAGAAAGTGGTAACATTTCAAATTACAGCTGTTTCTGTAAAAATTGATGTACATATTGTGCTGACAAAAGCTTGTATTTCATAGACATACACTTCATCTCATAAAAGATAAAATGAGGTATTTGTTTCCTTCTCTAAAAATTTCCCTGCTATTGTTTCCAGGATTTTGTCTTGTCCTTTCTTTAAGGTTTGCTGTCTGTGTTGTATATCTATGTATAATGCAGATATATATATATATATATGTCTATGTATAATGCAAAAGCAAGTGCACAGATGCATATATAACAGCGTGCTGTTTGTGTACATACAAAATATGTAAGTTCTTCTGCACATATAAATCCAAGAACACTGTGTGGCTCTTGAAGGTTATCCAGCTGTCTCTCTGCACTTGCATGACAGGACCTTAAACTTTTTGTTAATAAAATTATTCACTGTGTGCCTGAAGCTGACAATGTCATCAGTAGTAAACAACATAAACTTACTGAAAAATCACCATAGCTATGGAGTTTACATGGGTGTATATGTAATAGCGTTTTCCTGTACATTTACAATAAAACCTTGAGCATACCTCTGTTAATGTGAAAAAAAAAAAAAAAAAGAAAAAAAAAAGTTATATTTACTCTTTGAGTTCACGGTTGAAGCACACAGCTTCCCCACATAAAGTCCACTAGACTCCAAACTTGAATTACTCTCAAAGTACTCTGTTAAACAGAAGTATCCCTCAGGCACCATTTCATTTTATAATGAACATTTTTACTTTGTTATTGGCAGTGAATTGAATAAATGGTGGCAGGTATTTTAAATTTTATTATTATTATTATTTTACTATTTTTGCTGTTGACTTGAGACTAGCCTGAGACATTTCTTACTTCTATTTCTGGACAGGCAGACTTATTACAATTTGTTCTGTCTCTGATGGTTATATAGGCTGTTAGAGAGACTCAATAGAAAGACAATTTTGACAAGAAATATTGATACTAAGTTTATGTTCTCAGTCCACAATATTGTGAAGACACCTCAAAGTATTTAGCACTCTTAAGGATTCGGTTTTAGGTATCGATCATTCTACACATTCATGACTGCATGATGGTAACATGCTCTGACATTGTTTTATATTTCTCTGAATTTGAGAGGTGAATGAGTTTATGATGGAAGAAAAAGAGGAAAGAATTAGTTGAAGTTGTTTTTCAGATCTTCTAATTAAATGCCTATTGGACTTTGCTATCTGTGGGTGTGCATCCATAATGAATTAAAGTTTTTCCATCATTCTTTCATGCAAGAGCAGCCTTACAGCCATCTCTCAAAACAACAGTGTAAGTTATTTATTATATTATTATTATTATTATTATTATTATTATTATTATTATTATTATTATTATTATTATTATTATTATTATTATTATTATTATTATTATTATTATTTTATGCTAGCAAAAGTCACAGATTCAGGACCAAAAGGGTTTGGCTGAATTTTATTTTAATTAAACAATTACTTTTTAACAAGAATCTTTCCAGTTATAATGTGATATATGAATTGCAAAAGATGAGATCTGAAATTATAGCACAGGCTTAATATTTCCTACTGTGGAAAAGCACCATGTTGTGTAGCCCTCTGCTGTTCAGCTCTGTTCAGCCATGCTGGGGACCTTCCAGTGGCAAACACTCTAAGAGATGGTCTTTTGGAAGTCCAACAAATGTTTCCTGGCAAAGAGAGAGCAAAACATTGTGGCATATTGATTATCTAATATTCACACTGTGATTCTAATGAAGTTATGCAATTTGTCTTCAATTGTTCAGGGAAAGCAGAATTAAATGGAAAAAAAGTGAAAAAGGTTATGAAAGAAAAAAAAAATATTTTTCATTGCATATGAACACATAAGAGACAGTTAACATTATTACAACAGTTTGGAAAGGGAAAAGCTAAATATCACAACCGTTTATTTCCCTAACCCATGTATTTTATGGTAGAGAATAAGTAATATGAAAAACTTTCATGGGCAACTAAATAGTTGTCTTTCAAGAAAAATGGAAGTATATTTGAGTGTTTTTTTATGTTTGAGTGCTTCTAAAATTCTGAACTCTGAAATTTAATCATTTTTTTAGGTTATTTGAAAGAAAAGCTATCAGCCTTAAAACAATAGTGCATGCTATCTTAAAATGTCACTTCATTTTAGCATTAAAAGTCCCTATAATTAAGTTAAAACTGAAACAAAAAATAAAAACTGCTTTGTTGTGAAACACATTATGCCTGCTGACAACCTGCAACATGTGGTCATTTATGTAAACAATAATGCCGTGCAATGTATAACAATAGAAATGCAATGGAGTTTGTTTCAAACTATAATGAATACTGCGTTTTATACTTATTGAAGACCAACAATGCTGAAAAAAGTAAGAAACTGAATCCTGATTTTTCCAGTTCATGTTTGTTTTGGTTCCTACATATCTGACTGATCACAATGAACAAATATATATACAGGAGACAAACCAGGTCAGGCAATGTAAAAACTTCATTTTGATTGAAGTTTTAAGAATGTAGATTTAACATAAATATTGCCTTGATTAATATTCCTTTGCATAGCTTCATTAAAAAATTCAAAACCTAAAAAAAATGTACTTTGAAATCATTACAATAATTTCCACTCTTGCTTTATGTTTCTTGCAGCTAGATTAATGACATTTTATGTAAAGACATGTTTCTGTATCTGCCTCACATAAAATTACAACGAAAATGATCATTTTTTTATTAGGTAAGAAAATTCTTCTTTCTTAGATTTCAAATACCAGAAATAGTTTCTTTTGTGTCTAGTCTCCACCTCCTTCAGAATCTTTCAGCAACAACAACCTTCAGATCTTTCAAATAGATTCATTTTCTCACAGTGTCTTAACTGATTTCATCAAAATATATCTGATGAGTTACTTCTCCTGAATGAATGTCATGGTGGAGAGGACCTCAATGGACAGCTCAGTCGCTTCACTGAATCCATTTTGATTGCCATATGAAATGTCAACTAATTTCAAGACTTTGGCTTGCAAGCACTGATCATCCATGTCAGAAAGCCTTAGTTTAGTTTTTAATGTAGCCATTTTACTTAAAACTAGACCAGCCAGGTTCCTCTCATTACAGGAAGAAACATCTGCACAAGTACTTCAGTAGCTTTTCTTCAACAGTTTCGTCATTTTTGCTGTCTTTTAATGATCAGAAAGCAAAGCACACAAGCTTCACCTGTCATGTTTCTTTGAGAGATGTGATTTTGTGAACGTATGCCCTTTTTTTAAGGTGCATGTTCACCACTATCTTTTCCAATAGAACAAAATCTTCCTGCCTTTATTAGGCCTGTATTGTCCCAAAAACTCTCAGTAAGTGTTCCCCATTAGGCAAGACCATTTAAACCTGCTTATAAAGTAATTTAGAATCTTCGCTTCTTATTTCTGCTGCAAATATCTCAGATAATTTCCAGTACAGAAATACAATTCATTTGACTCAACACCATCTCCTTCATATAACTTATTTTTCCTATTTCAAATAATCCTGGACATTGGAGATAATATGAGAAAACTACAGTGGAAAAAATGTTTCAGATTATCTCCTGATTTTCAGTGTTTGTGTTCATGTTTTGAATCCCAGAGGCAAACAGAGTATCTTCTTATCCTTTTTTTTTTTTTTTTTTTTTTTTTTTTTCAGAATGACTTTTTGCTTTCTGCATCATTCTAGAGTGATTATCTTTACCACTAGTAATACAAACTAGTGGTTAATTTAGCCTGAATTTTTCAATTCTCCAGTGCTTCCAAAATCCAAGGGAAGCAGACCAATTAAACCTTTTGACCACTGTAGCAAAAGTATAATCAAGGTCTGAAGTTCAGGCTACAAGTTCCTGAATTCAGTGAAAATTACTCATGTACCTGCAGGCATTGCACCACCCCAAAAACAATTTTCATAGTACTGAAGTCATCAGGAAATGTTCTACTTAAAAGGTTCAATTCCTTGATCTACCTAAGAAGATGACTTTGAAGGGAGTATTGCTTGATCATTATGGGATCATTATGGCATAGTATTGTAACTATATATAGTACTATATATAACTATTATAGTTACATCAGTATCATTATGGTATGTTATTGTATCTTTATAGTTACTGAGCTCTTTTCCTATTGGAAGAAAAGTTATTCACTTCTACTTTAATTTTGGTAGTTCCACTAATAAGGCACTATGTATGTTTTAGTGCTCCAAGTATGTTTACGTTGTATACAAGAGCCTCTATGTTATATTGAGGACCAAGTCACACTATAAGAACTGTTAATGGCTTGTCTTCTAAAAATAGAGTTTGTTTTCACAAATGTTCTCTGGATTCATATAACTCTGAGATACCTAGTGCAATAGTTTATTAACTCATTCCTGTTCTTTAGTCGGACATAAATGATATTTGCTAGAACACATAATACACAAACCTTCTTATCAGCAACAGTGAAGGAAGAATATATGATTCCATACATTTTGTGTGAAGGCATGTGTTGCAAATTACAGTATTTTATTTATTTATTTATTTATTTTGCTTTATATAAGTATTCGGATTGAAAACATACTTAACCCTGAAAAATGAAATAATATTTTGGATATTTCCTTTTTTTTTTTTTTTTTTTTTTTTTTTTTTTTTTTTTTTTTTGTCTTTTAATGACAAATGGAGAAAAGATTGACTGCATTTCTGAGGATCATATTCTCACCTATAATAAATCATTACATTGCTGTAGCTTTCAATTTTTCTGTGCAGTGTACACTATATGAACAGCTGGATACACATCTTAAAAAAAAACTTTTGAAGAGCGATACACAAAGCACTCAAGAAAATCAACAAGCAAGAAAGAAATATCAATATGTCTGTAAAGCACTTGTAGTATTTTATAACAACAGTTATTTTTGTTTGTTTGTTTGTTTTTGTTTGTTTATGTTTCATAAAAATAATATTGTTCCCTGATTGTCTTAAATTCCTCATCACAGTGAATATGAAGTTTTGCAGGTTTTTTTTTTTTTTTTCTTTCCCACCTTTCTCTAAACAAACAAACAAACCATGGAAGAAAGAGTTGCAACAACATGCTATAAAAAGGAAAGGGGGATGAGAAAAAAAGTAAAGACCAAAATACATCTTGCCAGAACTGATTTATTTTGCAAGAAATCAGATTCAGATCCAGTTAATTGTCTTCATAATAACTCTCAACCTTTTCAGATACATATTGTGATCTTTTCTGTGATGAAATATGTTTTTGGATTGCCTCCTTAGTCTTACTTATCAAAACCTGGACCATTCTCTGTCTCAAACCCCAGAAATAAAGCCTAAATAATGAAAACTCATAGGGGCAGAACAAACTCTGTTTTGAGGATCAACAGATTTTCTTCCCAGATATGGTCTCAATTATTATAAGTAGAGCAAACAGTGGTAACTGAATCCTGCAGAGAAAGATATTTTTCATTGAGGGGTAGACACCATACTGCAGTTCTTTGCTACAGTGAGAGTAATCCATGATCTCAAAATGTGTCCTATGGCAGTTGGCACCCTTAATAATCAAACAACACTTACTGACTGCAGCTAAAAAGCCAAGGAGACTGCAATACTTGACTTAATGCTGTGGGTCATGACATGAGAAGATTAAAAACTTATTTAGATAAACTGGGTCCAAATGACTAACCGCTGAGTTGTCTGAGGACCTTCAGCTAAGATGATCAAGTCACAAAGTGGCTATGTTACTTTGGAATGGTGAAATTCCTGATTCATTTTTCCCTCCTGATTCCTGTATGAAATAAATTTAGTTTACAAGTAAAAGGACTCTCCCTTCTTCCTTATCGACAATTTATAGGCATTCCCTAGCCACTGGCAATCAGTATCTTGCCTGCCACTTATAATAATAGAGATTTTGCATACCAATTTTGGATTCTAACTGTTTCTTTAAAGCCCAACATTTTTTAATTATGAGAGTTCTTGCCGTAAGAATTGCCGGAGGTCCTCTTTGGCCAACAAAAGCTCTCCCAGTGACAAAAATGCAGAACAAAGATACTCATAAGGGTCCATATTAGTTAGACTGACTGGCATTGAGTACAAAAATAAAAACTACATTTAGATTTGCAAATTGTGAAAGTGAGTGAGAAATCAGCAAATCACAAGAACCTTATATTTGAAAAGTCATTTCTGATGGTAGAAACAAATTAATAGACTTTTCTCATTTTCTAGGCCCTAAAATCTATTTGTCTTTGGTAGTTCATAGGAGCTGTGAATACTGTGTTCTCAAAATATGCCTTAAAAAATCATGGCTGATTTGTTTCCTGTTCCATCCCTCCTTCCTTCTTTTTTTTTTTTTTTTTTTTTTTTTTTTTTTTTTTTAATGTGTAATTTTTTAAGAATTAAAATATCATTGAATAATTTAGTTCTCTAAAAGCAACTATTCAGCTGCATACAGAAATTAATTTCAAAATGTATCCCTTCCATTAAATCACAGACACTATCTTAATTAATGTCTATTCCACACTGAATTTTACAAGTAATTTCGCTTACTGAAAAAAATCCAAATATCTCATGAGAAATCACAAAAATAGCTTCTGCTTTATTTTATTTATTTATTTATTTATTTATTTATTTATTTTGTTTGTTTGTGTGTGTGTGAAGATCAGTAGTAGTAAAGATTGTTACCTCTCTGTTATTGTCTGTGATTGTCTTATCTATTTTGTGTGTTTGCAACCCAGAAAGCCAGCTGTATCCTGGGCTTTATCAAAAGAAGCATGGCCAGCAGGTCAAGGGAGTTGATTCTTCATCCCTACTCTGCTCTCATGAGACCCCACCTAGAGTACTGTTTTCAGACCTGGGGGCCCGAAGCATGAGAAGGATGTGGAAGTATCAGAATGAGTCCTGAGGAGGACCACAAGGGCACCTCTGCTATGAAGACAGGCTAAGAGAACTGGGGTTATTCAGCCTGGAGAACAGAAGTCTCTGGCAAGATGTTATGGCCTTTCAATACCTAAAGGGGGCCTAGAGGAAAGCTGGGGAGGGACATTTTATTAGGGAGTGTAGTGATAGGACAAGGGGGAATGATTTTAAACTAAAAAGGGTAGATTTAGATTAGATATAAGTAATAAATTCTCTACTCAAAGTTGTGGTGAGGCACTGGAACAGTGAAGTTGTGGTTGCCCCATTCCTGGAAGTTTTTAAGGACAGGTTGGATGGGGCTTTGAGCAAGCTGGTCTAGTGGAAGGTGTCCCTTCCCATGGCAGGGGTGTTGGAATTCAATGATCTTTAAGGTCCCTTCCAACCCAAACAATTCTATGATTCTATGATTAGTCCTTTTCTAATAGCAACCAAGGGAAAATATTTTAATGAGGCAATATGAAAATATGTAACTTCTGAGAAAGTAACCTCTTCAAGCATCTACATCTCTGTATTGGATTCACCTACTACATTAAGTGGAGTTCGCTCAATGTCACACTGAAGGGACATTTGAATGTAGCAGATAATGTGCTCTAGAATTGACATTTTCTCATTCCATATGGATAGATTCATAAACTGTCTCATGATTAGTTCTGTGTAAAAAGTTAAACTTGTGTTTTGAAGTGAATTGAATTGTCTTAAATCATCTAGTGGTTTTATCAACTCTATGAATTGTACATAAAGCAGTAGTATAATCTGAACACTGTGAGAGTGAGAAAATGGCACGATTTTATTTAATTGTTCGTTACAGTAACTTTCACCCTGTGACATTAAACATATGCTCTTTTTGAAAATAGTCATTAACCTCTCACATGATGTATAACTAGCTTTATCACTCCGGAAAAAAATAAAAAAATAAATAAAAAAAAATCCCACTTTGAGTTCTGAAAAGAAGATCCACTGGGAGACACACAAATGGTAAACCACACTGAAGGACACAAAAAGACCCATAAAACATCAGTAGGGTTATAAAGGTCTATGGATTTTAATTGCTGTGTGCCATTGGGCCTTTACAAAGCAATCAAGCAGGCAATCTCCGAAGACAGCCCTGCCATAATACATTTAACAATAGAGTTCTCACCCCATCAGCAGACTAGGGTTTATGAAGGTCCCAACAGCAATTAATGACCTTGTACATTGAAAGAAAAAGACAAAATTACTTAAATTGGCTACCCTTTCTGGATACGTATATTACATGTAGGAAAGTGTAATTGCAAGGCAAGGAATGCAGAAGATTTGATGACAGACAAAAAAAAAAATATCTTATTGATCTGATGTTTTTGTCTATGTATATTTTAAAGGGCACAGAAATCTGCTCTTCTGATACTACCTATGGAATGTTCTGAAAAACAAAGCATATTGCCAATGAATGGAGTATTTTGTTTTAGGCAGCAGGTTATAATATTCTAACTGCATAACATTATTCTTCTCAAGCATCTGGAAAATTCTATTTTTCTGGCATAGAGTTGGAATTCAAATTGTAAATGTACAATAGCAACAATAAACAAGGTTACATGGACAACTTGGTTAATTCTGAGGAATAATAAATGGAAACTTTTTTTTTTTTTTAAAGTATATTTGCCATCTTGATAAATGTGCTTGCAAATACCAATGATGAAATATTACAAGGATGCAAATATGGAGGTGGAGGGCAATATGCAAAAAAAAGGAATAAATGCATGAATATATTCACTACAGTGTGAAGATAAACAAGTCATGTAGTTAAAGCGGTATATGAAAGTGAAGGGAAAAAAAAAAAAAAGTTAGTCCATGGAACACTATATGTGGTAACATTTACAACTATATTTCTTAAGTGAACATTTAGGAGTTTTACCATTGTATCAGAGGAGAACGTAGCGCTGTTTTTTCTTCTGATATGAGATGAACATTATTTTGTGCTTGAAGTGTTAGATCACCTCTGTGAAAGAAGGGCAGTTACTATTTTATTTTTTTTTAATAATTTCCTCCCTCCCTCCCTCCCTCCCTCCCTCCCTCCCTTCCTTCCTTCCTTCCTTCCTTCCTTCCTTCCTTCCTTCCTTCCTTCCTTCCTTCCTCTTTCTTTCTTTCTTTCTTTCTTTCTTTCTTTCTTTCTCTTTCTTTCTTTTTCCTTTCTTTCTCTCTCTCTTTCTCTCTCTCTTTCTCTCTTTCTCTCTTTCTCTCTCTCTCCCTCTCTCTCTCCC
>NC_049198.1:37947303-37956111 GCF_009769625.2 Cygnus olor
ATGACCTGCTGGAGAGGAGCTCTGCAGAGGAGGACCTGGCGGTTCTGGTGGACGACAGGTTGACCATGAACCAGCAGTGTGCCCTGGTGGCCAAGAAGGCCAATGGGATCCTGGCGTGCATTGAAAGGAGTGTGGCCAGCAGGTCAAGGGAGGTAATCTGCTTTGGCAGGGGGGTTAGAACCAAAGACATCTGGAGGTCTCTTCCAACACCTACAATTCTGTGATTCTGTGAAGAGAAGGCTCCGTGGAAACCTTATAACAATTTTCAAATACCTGAAGGGGGTCTACAAGAAAACAGGACTCTTTGTCAGGGAGTGTTGGGATAGGAAAATTAGTCAAGGCTTGTAGTGGGTTTACATGGCAAGGTTCTGGTAGTGGGGGGGCCATAGGGGTGACTTCTGTGAGATGAATCCAGAAGCTGCCCTGTGTTAGATAAGGGCCCTGCCACTGGCCAGAGCCAGGCCAACAAGCGATGTTGTTTGCACCTCTGTGAGAGAATATTTAAGAAAGGGGGAAAAAAAAAAAAAAAAAGAAAACCTGCTGTGGAACAGCAGCTGGGAGAGAGAGGAGTGAGAAAACAGCCCTGCAGACCCCAAGGTTGGTGAAGAAGGAGGGGGAGAGGTGCTCCAGCTACCAGAGCAGAAGTTCCTCTGCAGCCTGTGGTGAGGACCATGCTAAGCAGGTTGTCCCCCTGCAGCCCATGGAGTACCACAGTGGAGCAGGGTTCCACACTGGGAGACCACGGTGGAGCAGGTGGACGTGCACTGAAGGAGGCTGCGGCCTGTGGAGCACCCCCACTGGAAGAGATTTCAAGCCAGACCTGTAGCCCATGGAGAGGAGACCATGCAGAAGCAGGTGATCTGGAAGAAGCTGTTGCCCATGGGGGACCCAGGTTGGAGCAGTTTTCTCCTGATGGATAGACCCTATGGTATGGACCCGTATCTGGAAGAGTTCTTGAAGAGCCTGTGGGAAGCCCACACAGGATCAGTTCAGGAAGGATGGCATCCCATGGGATGGACCCCATGTTGGAGTAGGGGAAGAGAGTGACAGAGAAGGAGTAGCGGAGATGAAGTGTTATAGGCTGACCGCAACCCCCGTTCCCCATTCCCTTGCACTGCTTGGGGGAAAGAGGTAGAAGAGGGTGGATATGGGGAAGGTGTTTTTGGTTTCTTTCCTTTGTTTCTCACTTTTCTAGCTTGTTAGTAATAAGTATTAAATTTTACTATCTCCATACTCTGAGTCTGTTTTGCCCATCACGATAATTGCTGAAGGATCTCTCCCCGACCTTATGCCAACCCTTGAGCCCTTTGCATCATATTTTCTCCCCCTTCTCCTTTGAGGAGGGGGAGTGAGAGAGCAGCTGAGGTGGAGCTTGGCTGCCCACCCAAGTAAAACCACCACATGGCTTCAGACTAAAAGAGGGTAGATTTAGATTAGATATAAAGAAGAAATTTTTTACTCAAAGGGTGGTGAGGCACTGGAACATGTTGCCCAGAGAAGTTGTGGATGCCCTGTCCCTGGAAGTGTTCAAGGCCAGTTTGGATGGGGCTTTGAGCAAACTGGTTTAGTTGAGGTGTCCCTGCCCATGGCAGGGGGGTTGGAATTTAATGATCTTTAAGGTCCCTTCCAATCCAAACCATTGTATGATTCCACACATTTTAAATATGCACACTACTAAATGATGTCAAAGCTACCCAGATTTATATGTACACTGTCATATATGAAGAGATATTACACCTTGTGAAGACCACACAGTGCAGAGTGGTGAGACTGAAAATGCTTAAATCTTTTATGATTACTTTGATCAAAAGTGACACCATATTACCAAATATCATATTATAATTAAACACCTGGGACAAGGGTTAATGAAATTTCAGAACACCATGGATAGGAATGAGATTTCTGTTTTCTTCCCTCACTAAGTTTTTGACACTTCGTTGATCTGAAGCCCCAGGACTAGGACCTCTTGTTGGAAGTAAAAATATATATATGGTCTTTAGAATCTTCTATTCTTCCTTGCATCTAGAGTTTAGTACTCTAGGATAACCTGATCCCAGGACACAGAGATCTCAAAATGGCATTTGTCAGCTAGAGTAAAGGAAAGGGAGGCAGAGTGCCATCTGTCTCCTTCCATTCCCCCTCTCTGTTTTCAGAAACGGTAGATCACTGACCAGAGATGATTTACAGCAGGCATAAAAGTACAGTGGGGCCAGGGAGTGGGTTGGGGACTGGGCCAAGGTTGGGCCAGGGGACCCAGAATGGGTTTTACCAGTGTTTTGGAAACTTCAATAGCAAAGTGAAACCGCATAATGTAGTAATATAAGTATATGTCATGGCATAAACACAGACTAAACATAAACTAGTGGTCTGGCAGTAATAAGTCTGTAAAAATCGCACAGAAGAAATTTTAGAGTATATTCTAGGAAGGAATGATGGAAGAATGGTGCTGGCAGAGCACTGTGGGCATAGAGAGGGCATGAAGATTATGAGCTAGGTATTTTCCTCCTCAAAAGACAGAGAAGAGAATTCAAAGAAATAAATTAAAAAAAAAAAAAAAAAGCTTAACGAGAATTTCATCTGTTACAACCTTATCTGCTTAGAAGTCTTTGGTAGGTCAACCTTCTTAACCACATTTATGCTCTTGAGAATTTTCACTGGACTGTTAGTAAAACAGTTATTTCTTCTGCATCTCATCCAAGTTAGGGATAAAACAATGACAAGACAGGCAAAGTTTTTCTTGCTGTAAAGTGTTTGTTTTGGAAAACAGGAAGAGGGAAGAAGGGAAATGTAAAATACAAAGGAAAAACACTATGATCAAGCTTGTCTACATAGTCAAGGTTATTACTCATAACTTCAGGTCTGTATTTGAATTTCTCAAGTCAGTCAACCTGGAATTTCTTCGTCTTCAGCTACCATGATTTTGTTCAGGTTCCTCTAACAGAAGATGATATGGATCAAGTTATATTTCTTTGAACAGGCAAATATGTATTTCTGTTCAATGTCCTTTAACCCCACTCTAAACTCATATATAATATAAGTTATATATATATATATATAACATATTATATATATATATATTATATATATATATATATATATACATATATATATATATAAAATATATAATTTGCTTTCCAAATAAAAATATCATTTATTGTGCCAGGAAAGGGTTCTTCATTTTCAAAATATAATATTTCAGATAAGAAGTGAATGGAAATGGATATAATTATGAAAGCCTGTATGTAAACAAACTAAAGCATTATATTACTATAAAACCATTAAAATGTATTATTTATTAATGTTTTGGAAATGTATATTTGTGCTTAATCATGATATATACATGTGTGTGTGTGTGCACATAAATAATTCCTGATGTATCAAGAGTAGATCCATCAACATAATATGTCCTTGAAGTATATACCCTCTTCTTAAAAAAGGATACAAATTAATGTTTTTATAACAGCCATATCTGACACCCTAATTTTATTTCATTTTTATTTTTATTTTTTATGATGTATATGGATGGTGAAAAGAACAGGATAAACAAAATAGTAAAATTAAGTCACTATTTTGATATTAATCTGCTTCTACACAGGACAAAGCCTGTCTCACAGCAGACACTGTCCACATGTAGTTAAAGGACCACTGTGAACTCTCACTGATTCCCTCCTCAGTGCTCTTTTCTTAAGGTTTATCCAAGACTACACTTTAGATATCGTGATTGTCATGAGTCCATCCATAGATAATCAATATTGGCAACCATTCTGAAGGTGTTTTTTTTAACTATTCAATCAAAACAAAACTTCACTGAAGTCAAAAAGAAAGCAAGAAAATTCATAAATATTAGTGCGTAATTGCCAGAAAACCTCACCTTAACAAATGCAACCAACTAATATTAAGTACCTATATGCACTGGAAAAATTAAGGTGTTTAGTCTATTTACTTTTTATGTTTTACATATATCTACCATGAAAAAGTCTATGCATACATAATGGTGCAAAAACACAAAAAAGGTTTTCTTTTTCTGTTGTTATTTTTGTGATTTCAACATAGAGAAGGAATGTTCCAAAGAATCATTCAAAAAGATACATTTTTTTTCCGTTTTGCTTTTTTTCTTTTCTTTTTTCTTTTTTTTTTCCTGTTCCAGAACAACAACAAGAAAAAAGGAGTTATTACTGTATATAAAATTATACTAATCCTTTTACCATATACCATCGCAAATATATCAATCTAGATGTGGAGTTATAAAGAAATATCTCCCCTTCCCTGTGAAAAGTCTTGTTGAGAAGCAAACTGCTCTTCATAATCTATTGAATATTCATGGTAAGAAAGAGAATATATAAGAAATATCACAGGGATACTACTAAAAAATTTTCTTGTAAGAATTTCCTGCCAAAATGTAACTGAGGAATTGCCATCCACCTCAGGTCTCTAGTTTCCAGATCAACTTTTACTATGTAGAAAATTCTTTATGGGCATTTGTATTAGGAATAAAACAAACTTTTAAGCCAAATATGATGCATCGTGTTGACATAACAAATGTGGACATTAATTAAAGAGCAGCAGAATCCAACAGGGAAGTTTGCCCTCCATCTGCTTGACCTGAGGTAATAACAATGTTCGTTTAACTAGAGCTGACAGATTTTCTTGTGTTAGTCTTGAATCACTAAAGTTGCCACCCTCAGTATGAATAACCATAACCATATGTGTGACATCACATGAAGCAGGCAAAACACAGTTAACTACTCATTTAGCTTGCTGTCTTCTCCTTAGTAGTTTTTCTTCTGTAATGCTAAGGTTCAGGCATGCAGATAAGGTGTAGGCTGGGGTTCTGAGCCTCTCTTATATGCCTAGACAGGGTTTTGTAAAGTTGCTAGGTTTTTAGATGCAAGGTTTTGGGTAGTGCAGCATCAAAACCCCCACTCTTCTACACTGTCAGTTAACAGCAAGATACCCAATGTGTGTCGCAAATTCTTCAGACTGCTAGCAGATAATGCTTCTATCTTCACCATACTTTTCATTCCAGAAGTAAATAATGATTTTAAAAAATCACTAATAAATACACTATTGAGAAGGCAGAGAGGTGAACTATCCAAGCACAGCTCTAAAAAGATACTGGAGACCACTAGGATTCTTGTACCTAAGATATATAAAGATCTGTCTTTTATTATCCACTTTCTGCCTACTTGAACTCAGGTGAAAAACTTCCATAAGACTTCAGATTCAGTAAAACAAGAACCTAGGTAACCTTTAAAATTGTGTTTTCATTATAGTTTGCTCTGTAGAAATTTGTTTATATTTTCTATTACCATGTTAGGTTCTTCATAATTTTGAATAAAAACGTTGCCCAGTGCCTCAAAGACCATTGTAAGAGTCTAATGAACTGCCAGTCTGCTTGACTAAAAAGGCTTCAAGGTAGTTTAAATCTAGCCTGTACCCCTCTCAAAGGTTTGTTATGATCCTGCAATAGTGTAGCACTAATATAAATGAAAAATAATCACCAAATCTTGGGGTACATATGGTTGAAGGTAATTCATAGCATTTAATGAGAGAGCTGTCATTTGAACAACATGCACATTCTGGTTTTCCACTACTGATTTTTAAGCCTAAACACGTTACACAGCAGTTATAAAACAAAAACATGAGACAAATCTAAGGAGATCAAGACATTAAGAATGACCAAAGGTAATTCCTGTGGCTAATCCTAGTCTGCAAAGTACTATCATCTATAACATTTGCAGGTGTGACAAAACCAAGTGGTCTCCGACAAATCAGAAACTGGAACTGTCAGTACTACAGTGAAAAAAACGTAAACCTAACCATCCAGTTTACTCATCAAGCAATCTGAAAGATTGTATTATCCTCTGCCTCATTATGGACCACCACCAATGATTTTCACTAGAAACAGACACACTGAGGGTTTTTGCTTTTTCACAGCTCAGTATATGTAATTCCTCTGATAGGAGAATAATTAGTTCTTTAGATAGTTCAAAAATAAAAAGAAAATGAGGGGAAAAAAGCCTGTCACAGATATTTGTTTTTCTACTTTATTTTTTTATTTTTTCTTTTTTCCCTTGGAATTATTTTTTTTTTTCACTGCAATAAATAACATTCCTTTAAATTATCTAGTTTGAGTTCCTCAAACTCCTTTTTTTTTTTTGCTTTTTGTTTTTTGACCCACATGACAAGAGTGCAGCCTCATAAGTTCAAGATCATAAATCTAAAGATTACAAGCATAGAGCAAAATTCATGGGAAAACCTTGAACTCATGGTACCCCTTTCATGAATGCAGATTAGATGTCTGCACCTCTTTGATGAGAGCAGATGGATGTCACACAAGATTTTTGAAAATATGTATTTTAAAACTTCCTCCTTTACTTCAGTCTACTCCAAAGTAAGAGTTTGGATGGCCAAACAGGAGAAGGACACAGACCTTAGCCTCAATAGGAAGAAACAATGGATTACACATTTAGGTGGACTGGAATTGTAGTTCCCAGCCCACTGATGACTACAAACTGAGTTGCAGTGCTATTTAAAAGCACCACAAAAAGACTTCATTGTTATTTGTAGTCATGAAATTAATTCAATATTTTCTGGTTGCATATTCCAAAATTAAAAACCTTTATTTTTATGTTAATATAGTATTTCTGCTTTATTCTGTTATTTCTTATGTTCTTTATGTTGTCTTTGTGTTGAGTAGTTCTTTCAACTGAAAACCAGTTTTCTCTCTAATGCTTCCCTTCCCCTCCCCTCCCTTCCCTTCCCTTCCCCTCCCCTCCCTTCCCTTCCCTTCCCTTCCCTTCCCTTCCCTTCCCTTCCCTTCCCTTCCCTTCCCTTCCCTTCCCTTCCCTTCCCTTCCCTTCCCTTCCCTTCCCTTCCCTTCCCTTCCCTTCCCTTCCCTTCCCTTCCCTTCCCTTCCCTTCCCTTCCCTTCCCTTCCCTTCCCTTCCCTTCCCTTCCCTTCCCTTCCCTTCCCTTCCCTTCCCTTCCCAGGGATTAGTTATTAAGAAGAAAATGTGTAAAATGATGGTTTTAGATCTCTCTTTTGATAAACAAAAATTGTCCTTTATCGTTCTTAACTTTTCATGAGAACTTTTTCACATTCCAAGATTTTAATTAATTAATTAAGTCTAAATTATTAAATCTTTAAAGACCTTCCTGGAAGTAAAAATGAAATAGCATCCCATATCTGTGTGCTTTGGTACAACATTACATAGGAAATTAGAACATTCTTTTTGTTGCTGGAGTTGGCTGAGAAAGACAGTTTTTTTCTTGGTCTGGAACTCTGATGTCAATATGAGTTAAAATATTCTCTCCATCTCCCTGATCACTGCTGCTTCTGCCTATCTCCTTATAAAGATTATGCTTATGCTTAGTAAATGAAGAAAGGAATTAGTGATGCTCCTCTCATTTCCTGTCTTCCCACAGATGGTGATAAATTCAAATTCAGACTCCATTAAACCTGAGTAGAGAAACCCAGCAGGTGGCTACACTAATGGAAAATCCTGGCCTTGGAATAATGGGAATTGCAACCGACAGCTCCTCTACACCACAAAAAAGATGATGTATTCCTATTGACAGTGTTGCATTTGAGTCCAGAAGGCTGATCTGATAGTTCAGGCCAGGCACAAGAGAGGCAGAAAGCCCCACGGGTATTTTTCTTGGCTACACCACCGTAATTTTGTCATCTGAACCTTCTATTACAATTCATTGTACAAATCTCATACAAGTTGGAGGAAAAAAAAAAAAAAAAGACAAAACAAACAAACAAAAACCTTCTGCATTTGGCCTACAGGCATACATTTGTTCTTTTTTCTTGGTTTAAAGGACAAATAAAGGTTGACACACAACAGCATTTCCAGCCACCTCTGTATTTTTAATGCTGACATTCTTGGCCCAAGTGCTTTTAGTGTTTCCAGACAAGTCTATCTGAGAGAGTTTGTGTTAAAAAGATGTACAGCTTGCCCTGAAGGTGTAATGCCGAGTGTTCAGATATAATTTGTGCAGAAATACTGTATTCATGGTGTTCACCTCCACCCCCCTTCCTTTTGAACGTAGGGACTGTATTAGCCCCAGTTCTGTGAAATTCATATGAGAAAATGATTGGAAGACCTACAGACTGAATTTTAAATTTAAACTACATTTTGAAACTGGGGGGGGGGGGGGGTGGTATGAAAAAAGGAGCCTATGCAGGTTTTGAAGCTAAATAAATTTAAAAGTGTATTTACTTTCATATTATTTATTATGTTTGTTGTACTTTTTTCTTCATGAACACAGATTTGTAGCAATTAAAAAAAATGTACAGTAGTATTCCAGTAGATTTATTTAATATATATATATATATAAGTTTATATATATATATATTTGGGGTATTTTTTCAGGATAATCTCAAAATATTATAAATCTCCATTTTTAACTACAAAGTTCTGTATTGGATTTCTTGGACTGTTCTGAGTAGTATTTATGAACCATATGATCTGCAAAAAAATATGGTGTTAATATGAAGCCTTTAGAAATGTGCCACAATACCTTTCAGGTAATATTCCTAGAAAGGTATTTCCCAAAACATCGGTTTTTACTACTTTTAACGTATACAATTATTTTTGTATAAGTTTTTTGTATAGATTTTGTATTTGGTTGTCCATATAAAATACAAAGAAAGTATCTGATTTTTTATTGTTTGCTCTTGTTTTATTTTATTGTCTTGCAATTTTCTCTCTTCTATCCTCTGTTCTTGCTAAGAATATATACTCTTTAACTATTTTTTGAGTTGTTTGTCTAAAAATGTCTTTCTTTTTCTTTTTCTTTT